>NC_060265.1:14164453-14166953 GCF_021901455.1 Neodiprion lecontei | reverse complement strand
TCTTATTTTATCACATTATTTACCTCAATTACCGTTATTTATATTCTATTATATTAATGTATAATATAAATATATATATACATATACGTATATATATATGTATACATATATATCTATATATACATATATATATGTATATATACTCACACACACACACACGCACATATATACATATATATATATATATAATATATATATATAATATATATATATATATATATGCATATTTTAATTTTCAATTTACTTTTAAAAAAATGATAAATTGGAAAAAAAAATTTTTCTTACATTATTTCAATTTTTTAAAATTATGTATAATTATTGGGAAAATCCTGAACATTTTTAATTATTTGCATATTTTTCATTTTATTCCATTTTTTTATAATTTTTTCCATTCACCATCATTTCTTATTTTATTACATTCTATACCTCAATTACCGTCATTTATATTCTATTATATTAATGTATAATATAAATATATATATATATATATATGTATATATATACATATATATGGATAAATATATACATATGTATACACATATATATACATATGAATATGATAATTTTCAATTCACTTTTAAAAAATGAAAAATTGGAAAAAAAAAATTTTGCCCAAATCATTTCAATTTTTTAGAATTATGTATAATTATTGGGAAAATCCTCAATATTCTTAATTATTCGCATATTTCATTCATTTCATTTTTTCATTTTTTTTTTTCATTCAAAATCATTTTTTATTTTATTACATTATTCACCTCAATTACCGTCATTTATATTCTATCATATTGATGTATAATATAAATATATATACATATATATATATATATATATGTATATATATGTATGTATGTATATATATATATAATATATATATACACACACACATATATGTATATATATATTCATAAATATATATATATATATATACATATATATACATATGTATATTATAGTTTCCAATTTACTTTTAAAATATGGGAAATGGAAAAAAGAAAAAAAATTTTCTTACATTATTTCAATTTTTCAAAATTGTGTATAATTATTCAAAAAATCCTGAATATTTTTAATTATTCGCTTATTTTTTATTTTATTTCTTTTTTTTGTAATTTTTCCCATTCACAATCATTTTTCATTTTATCACATTATTTACCTCAATTACCGTCATATATATTCTATTATGTTATTGTATAATATAAATATATATATATATATATATATTTATATATATATATATATATATATATCTATATATATATATATACATATGTATATTATAGGTTTCAATTTACTTCTATAAAATGGAAAATTGAGAAAAAAAAATTTTTCTCATATTATTTCAATTTTTCAAATTATGTATAATCATCAAAAAAATCCTAAATAATTTTAATTAATCGCTCATTTTTTATTTTATTTCATTTTTTTGTAAGTTTTTCAATTCATAATCATTTCTTATTTGATTACACTATTAACCTCAATTACCTTCATTCATAATTTTTACAAAATAATGTATAATATGAATATATATGAATATATATATACATGTATATCTATATATATATATATATATTCACATATTATATACATATATATATATATATATTATATAATTACACACAACAACACACGCACATATATACATATATGTATATATATATATATATGTATATATATATATATATATATATATATATATATATATATATGCATATTTTAATTTTCAATTTACTTTTAAAAAAATGGGAAATTGAAAGAGAAAAATTTTTCTTACATTATTTTGATTTTATAAATTAGGAATGATTATTAGAAAATCCTGAATATTTTTAATTATTCGCATATTTTTTTATTTTATTTCATTTTTTTCATAATTTTTTCCATTCACAATCATTTTTCATTTTATTACATTATTTACCTTCATTACCGTCATTTATATTCTATTATATTATTGTATAATATGAATATATATGAATATATACATACATGTATATCTATATATACATATATATATATTTACATATATATACATACATATATATATACACGCACACACATATATATATATATATATATATATGTATATGTAATTGGATATATGTATATATGAATATATATATATGTATAAACGAATATACATATGTATATCATAATTTCCAATTTACTTTGAAAAAATGGGAAATTGGAAAAAAACAAATTTTTCTAGCATTGTTTCAATTTTTTGAAATAATGTATGATTATTAGAAAAATCCTGAATATTTTCAATTTTTCGCTTATTTTTTATTTTATTTCATTTTTTTATAATTTTTTCCATTTACAATTATTTTTTATTTTATTACATCATTTACCTCAATTACCTTCATTTATATCTTGTTATATTAATGTATAATATGAATATATATGAAAATGTATATATACATGTATATCTATGTATATAATATAATTACATATACATATATATACAAATATATACAAATATATATATATACAAATATTACAGATACATACA
>NC_060265.1:14146904-14164353 GCF_021901455.1 Neodiprion lecontei | reverse complement strand
AGGCTTTGGTTTCTTTTATTAATGTGAAAAGAGCCACGATTATTTTTCGAGGTCGATGAGCGATTGCTTGATTTTCACATTTTATTAACCTTAAGTGTCAGTTTTTGTGAGTACTTTTCAGGTTACTCGACACAGCCTTTTCCCATCCAATTTTTCCCCGATTCCTGAGGATGACTGGTGGTTTTATTTTGAAGAAGGACGCTGAAATAATTCAGATAAGATCGTTTCTTTTCTTTTGAATACATATTCAATTTATTTTATTCAAGTATTCTCCCAAATTCACTCAGTGAATTTGAATTGTTATACCACCACTCACATTTGTCCTCCAAACTCTAGGGTGTGCTGTCTCAGAAGAAGCTCTGGATTCAGTCACCCCCCCGATTTCCTTATTTCCTATGAAGAGAAGTCTGTTTTCGTCTTATTTGGTCCTGGAATTGTCGGTTCTCGGTTCGATGTTTTCATCCGAACCTGTTTCGAAGGGATCCTTCATGAAGAAGATTGAATTTCTTCCCGACATCAATCTGGGCCGTTGCGGATAACTTTGAATTCATGAAGCCACATAACACTTAATAACACTAACCTTTATAAAACATGGCACATAAATTTTTGAGATTATTTAACGCTCAACTATCTGCTCAAGGTTTTCTGTGGTTTACCTTGAGACTGTGGGCAAATGCCAGATAGTAAAAAAGGGAGTTCTTAAATTTTAGAGCCACAGCTCCAACTCACCTTTGAGCACTGACTACTAGAATACTTTTATAATTGTTTCATCTTTCCCGAGTCGGGACGACTCTTTTCCTCGGGGGGGAGTAGTGTTACAAAAGGTGAAATCACCCGTTTTGCCCCCTCTTTAATGATCTAGTAGTCAGCATAGATAAAAGACGTTTATAAACCTCTTATGTCTTTAAAAAGAATAAGGTTGCTGCGCCAACCGATATTATTGTAAAAACAGTCTTGTTTCAGACTTTAAACAAGAAACACGTATATTGCATTAAAAGCATTTATCACGATATTTTTGTTCACGCCTTTGATTTGATAATAAGTAAACTCGCGGATCCATATTTTATTAACGTAACGCCTAAATCGTTACAATATATATGTGTGTGTATATATATAAACATATTTACATATGTATATTATAATTTTCAATTTACTTTTGAAAAATGGGAAATCAAAAGAAAAAATAATTTTTCCGACAACATTTCAATTTTTTTAAATCATGTATAATTATCAGAAAAATCCTGAATATTTTCAATTCTTCGCTTATTTTTTATTTTGTTTTATTTTTTTGAAATTTTTTCCATTCACAATCATTTTTTATTTTGTTACATTATTTGACTCGATTACCCTCATTTATATTTTATTATATTATTGTATAATATAAATATATATAAATATACATATACATATATATCTTTATATATATATGTATACATATATATACATACATACATATATATATATATATATGTATTTACATATGTATATTATAATTTTCAATTTACTTTTGGAAAATGGGAAATTGATGAAAAAAAATTTTTTCGACAATATTTCAATTTTTTAAAATCATGTATAATTATCAGAAAAATCTTAAATATTTTCAATTATTTGCTTATTTTTTGTTTCATTTAATTCTTTTATAATTTATTCCATTCACAATAATTTCTTATTTTGTTACATTATTGACTTTAATTACCCCGATTTATATTTTATTATATAAATGTATAATATAAATATATATAATTATACATATACATATATATCTATATATATATATATTCACATACGTAAATTATAATTTTCAATTTACTTCTAAAAAATGGGAAATTGATAAAAAAAAAATTTTTCTCACCTTATTTCAATTTTTTAAAATTATGTAAAATTATTAGAAAAATCCTGAATATTTTTAATTATTTGCTTATTTTTTATTTTATTTCATTTTTTTATAATTTTTTCCGTTTACAATCATTTTTTATTTTGTTACATTATTGACCTCAATGACCCTGATTTATATTTTATTATATAAATGTATAATAAAAATATATATAATTATACATATACATATATATCTATACATACATATACATATATATATATGTATATACATATATATATATATATATATATATATATATATATATATATATATATATATATATATATATATATATATTTACATAAGTATATTATAATTTTCAATTTACTTTTAAAAATAGGGAAATCGATGAAAGAAAATTTTTTCAACAATATTTCAAATTTTTAAAATCGTGTATAATTATCAGAAAAATCCTAAATATTTTTAGTGATTCGCTAATTTTTTTTTTATTTCATTTTTTCAGAATTTTCTCCATTCACAATCATTTTTCAGTTTTTTTCATTATTGACCTCAATTACTCTCATTTATATTTTATTATATAAATGTATAATATAAATATATATAATTATACATATACATATATATCTATATATATATATATATTGACATACGTAAATTATAATTTTCAATTTACTTCTATAAAATGGGAATTCGATGGAAAAAAAATTCTTCTCACATTATTTCAATTTTTGAAATTATGTCAAATTATTAGAAAAATCCTGAATATTTTTAATCATTCGCTTATTTTTTATTTTATTTCATTTTTTTATAATATTTTTTATTTTGTTACATTATTTATCTCAATTACCCTCAATTATATTTCATTATATTAATGTATGATACAAATATACGTAATATATACATACATATATATATATATATATATATATATTTACATATGTATATCATAATTTCCAATTTACTTTTAAAAAATGGGAAATTGAAAACAAATTTTCCTACATTATTTCAATTTTTCAAAATTATGTATAATTATTGAAAAAATCCTAAATATTTTTAATTTTTCGCCTATTTTTTTTTTTTTGTTTTTTTTAAATTTATTCCGTTCACAATCACTTTTTATTTTGTTCCATTATTGACCTCAATTACCCTGATTCACATTTTATCATATAAATGTATAATATAAATATATATAAATATACATATACATATATATCTATATATATATGTATACATATATATCTATATATATATGTATACATATATATACATATATATATATATATATTTATATATCTATATATGTATATTATAATTTTCAATTTACTTTTAAAGATAGGGAAATTGGAAAAAAAAATTTTTTCCACGATATTTCAATTTTTTGAAATCATGTATAATTATTAGAAAAATCCTAAATATTTTTATTCATTTGCTTATTTTTTTTTTTTCTTTATTTTTTTGAAATTTTTCCCATTCACAATCATTTTTTATTTTGTTACATTATTTACCTCAATTACCCTCATATACATTTTATTATATTAATGTATGATACACATATACATAAATATATATATACATATATATCTATATATAAATATATATATATATGTTTATATATATTTAAATATGTACATCATAATTTTCAGTTTACTTTTAAAAAGAGGAAAATTGAAAAAAAAATATTTTCCACAGTGTTTCAATTTTTCAAAATTATGTATAATTATTGAAAAAATCCTAAATATTTTTAATTTTTCGCCTATTTTTTTTTTTTTGTTTTTTTTAAATTTATTCCGTTCACAATCACTTTTTATTTTGTTACATTATTGACCTCAATTACCCTGATTCACATTTTATTATATAAATGTATAATATAAATATATATAAATATACATATACATACATATCTATATATATATGTATACATATATATACATATATATGTATATATACATATATATATATATATATGTATATATATATATATATATGTATATATATATATATAAATATTTATATATATGTATATATTCATATATCTATATATGTATATTATAATTTTCAATTTACTTTAAAAAAATGGAAAATCAAAAAAAACAATTTTTAATACATTATTTCAATTTTTCAAAATTATGTAGAATTATTAGAAAAATCCTGAATATTTTTGAGTATTTGCTTATTTTTTATTTTATTTCATTTTTTAAAAATTTTTTCCATTCACAATCATTTTTTATTTTGTTACATTATTTACCCCAGTTACCCTCATTTATATTTTATTATGTTAATGTATAATATAAATATACATGAATATATATATACATGTATATATATATATATATATATATATATTCACACATGTATATTTTAATTTTCAATTTACTTTCAAGAATAGGGAAATCAAAAAAAAAATTTTTTCCACAATATTTCAATTTTACAGGATCATGTATAATTATGAGAAAAATCCTGAATATTTTTAATTATTCGCCTATTTTTTATTTTATTTCATTTTTTTGAAATTTTTCCCATTCACAATCATTTTTTATTTTGTTACATCATTTACCTCAATTACCCTCATTCATATTTTATTATATTAATGTATGATATGAATATATATAAATATACATATACATATATATCTTTATATATATATGTATACATGTATATACATACGTACATATATATATATATATATATATACATACATATACATATATATTCACATACGTATATTATAATGTTCAATTCACTTCTAAAAAATGGGAAATTTATGAAAAAAAAAATTTTTCTCACATTATTTCAATTTTCTAAAATTATGTGAAATTATTAAAAAAATCCTAAATATTTTCAATTATTCGCTTATTCTTTATTTTATTTCATTTTTTTATAATTTTTTCCATTCACAATCATTTTTCATTTTGTTACATTATTGACCTCAATTACTCTCATTTATATTTTATTATATTAATGTATGATATAAATATATATATATATACATATACATATATATATATATATATATATATATATATATATATATATATATTTACATATGTATATTATAATTTTCAATTTACTTTCAAAAATAGGGAAATTGAAAAAAAAAATTTTTCCACAATATTTCTATTTTTCAGAATCATGTATAATTATCAGAAAAATCCTGAATATTCTTAATTATTAGCTCATTTTTTATTTTGTTTCATTTTTCTAAAATTTTCTCCATTCACAATCAATTTTTATTTTGTTACATTATTTGACTCGATTACCCACATTTATAATTTATTATATTATTGTATAATATGAATATATATGAATATACATATACATATATACCTATATATATATATGTATACATATATATTACATACATACATATATATATGAATATATATATATATATACATATATATATATATATATATATATATATATATATATACATATATATATATATATATATATATATATATATATATATATATATTTATATATGTGTATTTACATATGTATATTATGATTTTCAATTTACTTTTAAAAATAGGGAAATTGATAAAAAAAAAATTTTCCGACAATATTTCAATTTTTTGAAATCATGTATAATTATCAGAAGAATCCTGAATATTTTTAATTATTTGCTCATTTTTTATTTTACTTCATTTTTTTATAATTTTTTTCGTTCACAATCATTTTTTATTTTGTTACATTATTGACCTAAATTACCCAGATTTATATTTTATTATATAAATGTATAATATAAATATACATAATTATACATATACATATATATCTATATATATGTATATATGTATACATATCTACACATACATATACATATATATATATATATATATATATACATATATATTCACACATGCATATTTTAATTTTCAATTTACTTTCAAAAATAGGAAAATTGAGAAAAAAATTTTTTCCACAATATTTCAATTTTTCAGGATCATGTATGATTATCAGAAAAATCCTGGATATTTTCAATTATTCGCCTATTTTTTATTTTATTTCATTTTTTTGAAATTTTTCCCATTCACAATCATTTTTTATTTTGTTACATCATTTACCTCAATTACCCTCATTCATATTTTATTATATTAATGTATGATATAAATATATATAAATATACATATACATATATATCTTTATATATATATGTATACATGTATATACATACGTACATATATATGTATATATTTATACATACATATACATATATATTCACATACGTATATTATGATGTTCAATTCACTTCTAAAAAATAGGAAATTTATGAAAAAAAAATTTTTCTCACATTATTTCAATTTTTCAAAATTATGTGGAATTATTAAAAAAATCCTAAATATTTTCAATTATTCGCTTATTTTTTATATTATCTTAATTTTTTATAATTTTTTCCATTCACAATCATTTTTCATTTTGTTACATGATTGACCTCGAATACTCTCATTTATATTTTATTATATTAATGTATGATATAAATATATATAAATATACATATACATATATATATATATTTATATATATATATATGTATGTATACAAAATATATATATGTATATATATATATATATATATATATATATATATATATATATATATATATATATATATATACATATATATATATATATATATATATTCACATATGTATATTATAATTTTCAATTGACTTTCAAAAATAGGGAAATTGAAAAAAAAAATTTTTCCACAATATTTCAATTTCTCAGAATCATGTATAATTATCAGAAAAATCCTGAATATTTTTAAGTATTAGTTTATTTTTTATTTTGTTTCATTTTTCTGAAATTTTCTCCATTCACAATCATTTTTTATTTTGTTACATTATTTGACTCGATTACCCTCATTTATATTTTATTATATTATTGTATAATATAAATATATATAAATATACATATACATATATACCTATATATATACATGTATACATATATATACATACATACATATATGTATATGAATATATATATATGTACATATATATATATATATATATATATATATTTATATATGTATATTTACATATGTATATTATGATTTTCAATTTACTTTTAAAAATAGGGAAATTGATAAAAAAAAATTTTTTCGACGATATTTCAATTTTTTAAAATCATGTATAATTATCGGAAAAATCCTGAAGATGTTCGATTATTCGCTCATTTTTTATTTTGTTTCATTTTTTTGAACTTTTTTCCATTCACAATCATTGTTTATTTTGTTACATTATTTGACTCGGTTACCCTCATTTATATTTTATTATATTATTGTATAACATAAATATATATAAATATACATATACATGTATAACTATATATATATGTATACATATATATACATACATACATATATATATGAATATATATATACATATACATATATAGATATATATGTACATACATATATATATATATTTTTACATATGTATATTATAATAGGGAAATTGAAAAAAAAAATTTTTTCCACAATATTCCAATTTTTCAGAATCATGTATAATTATCAGAAAAATTCTGAATATTTTTAATTATTCGCTTATTTTTTATATTATTTCATTTTTTTGAAATTTTTCCCATTCACAATCATTTTTCATTTTGTTACATCATTTACCTCAATAACCCTTATTTATATTTTATTATATTAATGTATGATATAAATATATATAAATAAACATATACATATATATCTTTATATATATATGTATACATATATACATACATACATATATATATATATATATATATATATATATTTACATAAGTATATCATAATTTTCAATTTACTTCTAAAAATAGGGAAATCGATGAAAAAAAATTTTTTCAACAATATTTCAAATTTTCAAAATCATGTATAATCATCAGAAAAATCCTAAACATTTTTAGTTATTCGCTAATTTTTTTTTATTTCATTTTTTCAGAATTTTCTCCATTCACAATCACTTTTTCATTTTCTTACATTATTGACCTCAATTACTCTCATCTATATTTTATTATATTAATGTATGATATAAATATATATAAATATGCATATACATATATATTTATATATATATATATGTATACATATATATACATACATATATATATATATATATATATATATATATATATATATATATATATATATATATATATATATATATATATATGTATACAGGAAAGAAGTTTGTGACCGGGAGGTAGATTGAAAATGAAAGGTTCGTCGAAGTTCCGGTCAGGAAGAAGAAGAATTTAATAGTTGAAAAACGTGAATATACAAAATCGACGTTTCGGCCGGGCCCTGCCGACCATCCTCAGGAAATAAAATCTAAATAGTTAACAAAAAATAGGATGCTTCAACAAAACAAATCAGAGTTGAGATAGCGATATCGATCATCAGTAAAAACTGGCCCAATTTGAAATGTCACACTAACATTAATAAAAAAGAATTTCTAGCCGCCACCAAACTGTGTCTAGATTCATGCTATTTCGCCTACAAAGATAATTTCTACCAACAAATTTTTGGCGTAGCAATGGGCTCACCGATTAGCCCAGTAGTAGCGAATCTGGTACTTGAACACTTAGAAAAAAAAATCATTTCAAATCTTCCTTTCAGCCTACCTTTTTACTATCGTTACGTCGATGATATTATAACGTGTGTTAAAAACGAAAATCTACAACTCCTTCTTAATAAATTCAACAGCTTTCACCCACGTATCCAATTCACTCTCGAGTTGGAAAAAGATGGAAAAATCAGTTTTTTAGACACTATGGTAATCAACCACAATAACACCATAATCTTAGATTGGCACCATAAACCAACCTGGTCTGGGAGATACATTCATTTCAACTCACATCATCCCATCAAACACAAAAAATCTGTCGCCATATCCTTGTTCGATCGCTGCCTTAAAATATCAAACCCTCAATTCCTTAAAAAGAATTTAAAACTTGTAGAAATAACTCTTACTTCCAATGGCTACCCTATCAAATTCATCAATGATATCAAAAAGTATAGAATAGAAAAAATGTACAACTCGATTGATTGGAATGTAGACTCCAACAATCCAACTGATGTTAATGATAAATTTAAAAACTCTATCTCTATACCGTATGTCGAAAATCTATCTAGCCAAATCCAAAAAATTCTTAAGAACGAGGGAATTGAAATTACTTTTAAAATATCTAATACTACCAAACTGTCTCTTTTTTCTCATCTTAAATCTGTTACTCCTAATTTAGAGAAAATCAACTGTGTATATAAAATACCATGTCGAGACTGTAGCATGAGTTATATTGGACAAACGTCACAACACCTAAAAAATAGAATTTCTGGTCATCGTTCCAATATCAAATGCCATGTCACTGAAAGATGCGCTTTAGCAGATCACGCTTTGACCCTGGGTCACAATTTCGAGTTTAACAACTCTATAACCCTTGCTACAGAACCTAATTGGTACAAACGCATTATCAAAGAAATGATACATATCTCTAAGAACAAAAGGAACTCGGTTAACAAACGTACAGATATCGAAAATCTTAGCCACCTATACTCCAACATCCTCTAGTCTACATTATCGTTGGTTCTCAAAACAGTAACGCCCCTCACTCCTGATTGGTCACTGCCTTTGTACTCCATGACTTTCGAGCACAGTTCAAATCTCACACGTGATCAACAACATAGATTTACGGATGGTTCCCCGCTAACCTTCACTTCCGTCCGAAATGCTGTACCACTAACAACATCTAAGCATGTACCGGTTGTCATTTTTTGTGAGTAATCTTTTCTAAATTAATTTAATCTTTTCCCATCTCCTTTGTTCCAAATTATTAATAAGCTTTTTTCTGACAAATTTTCATTTCTCTTAAACCAATTTTTCATCTGATTAACCTATCTTCAAATTTTGACACGTAACCTAAAACTGTCACTTTGACAGCTGCGTTAAAACTGTTTAATTTTCACTTAATTCTGTAAAACAACAAATATTGTATTGTTAACATATTCCATGCTCTCAACTCTGATTTGTTTTGTTGAAGCATCCTATTTTTTGTTAACTATTTAGATTTTATTTCCTGAGGATGGTCGGCAGGGCCCGGCCGAAACGTCGATTTTGTATATTCACGTTTTTCAACTATTAAATTCTTCTTCTTCCTGACCGGAACTTCGACGAACCTTTCATTTTCAATCTACCTCCCGGTCACAAACTTCTTTCCTAAACACAATGCATCGAAACGGCTTCGTGGACGTCTCGTACCACCGTCATCCTACGTCATACCGAACTTCAAATCACTCACAAACCAAGAAGATCTGGAACTACCGGCAAAAACTAGCACGCATCAAAAACCGTAAGGTGTTCCTCCTTAAATGCCGCCAATTTGGAATTATTCCAAATTTTCTAAATTTTAAAATCAAAAACCTTCAACATTTAAAAAGTGAAAAAACTTTCATCAAAGCATTACGCGTTTTTCAACAAAAGTGTCTGTCGCTTGAAATCAAAACATGTTATCGACAAGAAAGGCAGTTAATCCAAGAACTTAATAATAATATCAACCTTTTCTTCTCGAACCATTTCACAAATTTGGATTATAAAAACTTCAACTTGGATATAAATAAGGCCAATCGTTTATTCAATGCTATTAAGACAGATAATATTAGAAAATTCAACAAACTGAAATTTATACATACTCCTAAAGAGTTTCACAATAATAATTGGTTAGTTAACCTATCTAAGACAGATTTACCTTCTGAAATTAAAGATACCTTATCACTCGGTCCTAATCACGGTTTACCATTTAATAATATTAATTTACCTATTGATGATATTGTAAGCAGCGTAGAATTAGCTCTTTTTAACAAAAGTGGAATCACCAAAGACAAAGTAAGATCTAATATTAGCCAACTCATTAGCAACAAACTTGGCAAAAATCCTCCCACTACTCACTTTGAAATAACCTCCAAGGTTAAACATACCAAGGAATTCTTAAAACATAATAACCACCTAGTTGTCACCGATGCCGACAAAGGTAACATTACAGTCGTCATGGAAAAGATGGAGTTTGAACAAAAATGTCAAGATATCCTTAATGATTCGACTACCTATAACCTTATCTCTCGTGATCCCACTTTAAAAGTACAAAAACAAGTCAACGATATGATAAGTCTATGGCAACAGAAAAAATTTATAGATTCCAACTCGGCTAAACATCTCAAAACATATAACTCTCTTCCTCCTAAAATTTATTTTCTACCAAAAATTCATAAAGAAAATGTTCCACTCAGACCGATTGTTTCTAACATCAATTCCCCCACCTACAAAATCTCGAGATTTTTTTCTTGTGTCTTATCTAACATAACAGGTACATCAGACTATCACATCAAGGACACTTGGTCCTTTGTAAACAAAATCAGGGGAAAAACAATTCCGCCTAATCACCTGTTAGTATCCCTAGATGTCAAATCATTGTTTACCAACATTCCAACTAAACTAGCGATATCGTTCATCAGTAAAAACTGGCCCAATTTGAAATGTCACACTAACATTAATAAAAAAGAATTTCTAGCCGCCACCAAACTGTGTCTAGATTCATGCTATTTCGCCTACAAAGATAATTTCTACCAACAAATTTTTGGCGTAGCAATGGGCTCACCGATTAGCCCAGTAGTAGCGAATCTGGTACTTGAACACTTAGAAAAAAAAATCATTTCAAATCTTCCTTTCAGCCTACCTTTTTACTATCGTTACGTCGATGATATTATAACGTGTGTTAAAAACGAAAATCTACAACTCCTTCTTAATAAATTCAACAGCTTTCACCCACGTATCCAATTCACTCTCGAGTTGGAAAAAGATGGAAAAATCAGTTTTTTAGACACTATGGTAATCAACCACAATAACACCATAATCTTAGATTGGCACCATAAACCAACCTGGTCTGGGAGATACATTCATTTCAACTCACATCATCCCATCAAACACAAAAAATCTGTCGCCATATCCTTGTTCGATCGCTGCCTTAAAATATCAAACCCTCAATTCCTTAAAAAGAATTTAAAACTTGTAGAAATAACTCTTACTTCCAATGGCTACCCTATCAAATTCATCAATGATATCAAAAAGTATAGAATAGAAAAAATGTACAACTCGATTGATTGGAATGTAGACTCCAACAATCCAACTGATGTTAATGATAAATTTAAAAACTCTATCTCTATACCGTATGTCGAAAATCTATCTAGCCAAATCCAAAAAATTCTTAAGAACGAGGGAATTGAAATTACTTTTAAAATATCTAATACTACCAAACTGTCTCTTTTTTCTCATCTTAAATCTGTTACTCCTAATTTAGAGAAAATCAACTGTGTATATAAAATACCATGTCGAGACTGTAGCATGAGTTATATTGGACAAACGTCACAACACCTAAAAAATAGAATTTCTGGTCATCGTTCCAATATCAAATGCCATGTCACTGAAAGATGCGCTTTAGCAGATCACGCTTTGACCCTGGGTCACAATTTCGAGTTTAACAACTCTATAACCCTTGCTACAGAACCTAATTGGTACAAACGCATTATCAAAGAAATGATACATATCTCTAAGAACAAAAGGAACTCGGTTAACAAACGTACAGATATCGAAAATCTTAGCCACCTATACTCCAACATCCTCTAGTCTACATTATCGTTGGTTCTCAAAACAGTAACGCCCCTCACTCCTGATTGGTCACTGCCTTTGTACTCCATGACTTTCGAGCACAGTTCAAATCTCACACGTGATCAACAACATAGATTTACGGATGGTTCCCCGCTAACCTTCACTTCCGTCCGAAATGCTGTACCACTAACAACATCTAAGCATGTACCGGTTGTCATTTTTTGTGAGTAATCTTTTCTAAATTAATTTAATCTTTTCCCATCTCCTTTGTTCCAAATTATTAATAAGCTTTTTTCTGACAAATTTTCATTTCTCTTAAACCAATTTTTCATCTGATTAACCTATCTTCAAATTTTGACACGTAACCTAAAACTGTCACTTTGACAGCTGCGTTAAAACTGTTTAATTTTCACTTAATTCTGTAAAACAACAAATATTGTATTGTTAACATATTCCATGCTCTCAACTCTGATTTGTTTTGTTGAAGCATCCTATTTTTTGTTAACTATTTAGATTTTATTTCCTGAGGATGGTCGGCAGGGCCCGGCCGAAACGTCGATTTTGTATATTCACGTTTTTCAACTATTAAATTCTTCTTCTTCCTGACCGGAACTTCGACGAACCTTTCATTTTATATGTATACATATATATACATACATATATATATATATATATATATATATATATGTATTTACATATGTATATTATAATTTTCAATTTACTTTTGAAAAATGGGGAATTGATAAAAAAAAATTTTCCGACAATATTTCAATTTTTTAAAATCATGTATGATTATCAGAAAAATCTTAAATATTTTCAATTATTTGCTTATGTTTTGTTTCATTTAATTTTTTTACAATTTATTCTATTCACAATAATTTCTTATTTTGTTACATTATTGACTTTAATTACCCTGATTTATATTTTATCATATAAAGGTATAATATAGATATATATAATTATACATATACATATATCTATATATGTATATATTCACATACGTAAATTATAATTTTCAATTTACTTCTAAAAAATGGGAAATTGATGAAGAAAAAAAATTTTTCTCACATTATTTCAATTTTAAAATCATGTGAAATTATTAGAAAAATCCTGAATATTTTTAATTATTCGCTTATTTTTCATTTTATTTCATTTTTTTATAATATTTTTTATTTTGTTACATTATTTATCTCAATTACCCTCAATTATATTTTATGATATTAATGTATGATACAAATATACATGAATATATATATACATATATATATATATATATATATATATACAAAATGTCTATATATATATACATATATATATATATATATATATATTTACATATGTATATCATAATTTCCAATTTACTTTTAAAAAATGGAAAATTAAATAAATTTTTCCTACATTATTTCAATTTTTCAAAATTATGTATAATTATTGAAAAAATCCTGAATATTTTTAATTTTTCGCCTATTTTTTTTTTTTTTGTTTTTTTTAAATTTTTTCCGTTTACAATCACTTTTTATTTTGTTACATTATTGACCTCAATTACCCTGATTTACATTCTATTATATAAATGTATAATATAAATATATATAAATATACATATACATATATATCTATATATATATGTATACATATATATCTATATATATATGTATACATATATATACATATATATATATATATATATATTTATATATCTATATATGTATATTATAATTTTCAATTTACTTTGAAAGATAGGGAAATTGGAAAAAAAAATTTTTTCCACGATATTTCAAGTTTTTGAAATCATGTATAATTATTAGAAAAATCCTAAATATTTTTAATCATTTGCTTATTTTTTTTTTTTTTTTATTTTTTTTAAATTTTTCCCATTCACAATCATTTTTTATTTTGTTACATTATTTACCTCAATTACCCTCATTCATATTTTATTATATTAATGTATGATATAAATATATATAAATATACATATACATATATATCTTTATATATATATGTATACATGTATATACATACGTACATATATATGTATATATTTATACATACATATACATATATATTCACATACGTATATTATGATGTTCAATTCACTTCTAAAAAATAGGAAATTTATGAAAAAAAAATTTTTCTCACATTATTTCAATTTTTCAAAATTATGTGGAATTATTAAAAAAATCCTAAATATTTTCAATTATTCGCTTATTTTTTATATTATCTTAATTTTTTATAATTTTTTCCATTCACAATCATTTTTCATTTTGTTACATGATTGACCTCGAATACTCTCATTTATATTTTATTATATTAATGTATGATATAAATATATATAAATATACATATACATATATATATATATTTATATATATATATATATGTATGTATACAAAATATATATATGTATATATATATATATATATATATATATATATATATATATATATATATATATACATATATATATATATATATATATATTCACATATGTATATTATAATTTTCAATTGACTTTCAAAAATAGGGAAATTGAAAAAAAAAATTTTTCCACAATATTTCAATTTCTCAGAATCATGTATAATTATCAGAAAAATCCTGAATATTTTTAAGTATTAGTTTATTTTTTATTTTGTTTCATTTTTCTGAAATTTTCTCCATTCACAATCATTTTTTATTTTGTTACATTATTTGACTCGATTACCCTCATTTATATTTTATTATATTATTGTATAATATAAATATATATAAATATACATATACATATATACCTATATATATACATGTATACATATATATACATACATACATATATGTATATGAATATATATATATGTACATATATATATATATATATATATATATATATTTATATATGTATATTTACATATGTATATTATGATTTTCAATTTACTTTTAAAAATAGGGAAATTGATAAAAAAAAATTTTTTTGACGATATTTCAATTTTTTAAAATCATGTATAATTATCGGAAAAATCCTGAAGATGTTCGATTATTCGCTCATTTTTTATTTTGTTTCATTTTTTTGAACTTTTTTCCATTCACAATCATTGTTTATTTTGTTACATTATTTGACTCGGTTACCCTCATTTATATTTTATTATATTATTGTATAACATAAATATATATAAATATACATATACATGTATAACTATATATATATGTATACATATATATACATACATACATATATATATGAATATATATATACATATACATATATAGATATATATGTACATACATATACATATATATTTTTACATATGTATATTATAATAGGGAAATTGAAAAAAAAAATTTTTTCCACAATATTCCAATTTTTCAGAATCATGTATAATTATCAGAAAAATTCTGAATATTTTTAATTATTCAATTTACTTCCAAAAAATGGGAAATTGAAAAAAAAAATTTACCCGCAATGTTTCAATTCTTCAAAATCATGTATTATTATCAGAAAAATCCCAAATATTTTTAATTATTCGCTTATTTTTTATATTATTTCATTTTTTTGAAATTTTTCCCATTCACAATCATTTTTCATTTTGTTACATCATTTACCTCAATAACCCTTATTTATATTTTATTATATTAATGTATGATATAAATATATATAAATAAACATATACATATATATCTTTATATATAGATGTATGCATATTCATACATACTTATATATATATATATATATACAATATGTATATATATATATATATATGTATATATATGTATATATACATATATATTTACATATGTATATTACGATTTTCAATTTACTTCCAAAAAATGGGAAATTGAAAAAAAAAATTTACCCGCAATGTTTCAATTCTTCAAAATCATGTATTATTATCAGAAAAATCCCAAATATTTTTAATTATTCGCTTATTTTTTATTTTATCTTATTTTTTTATAATTCTTTCCATTCACCATCATTTTTTATGTTGTTACATTATTTACCCAATTACCCTCATTTATATTTTATTATATTATTGTATGATATACTAGGGGCTTCGCCCCTGCGCGCTTCGCGCGCCAACCCCATCTCGGCGCTACGCGCCTCGGGCACTCGGCGCTGCGCGCCTCGTTGTTCGGCGCTTCGCGCCTCACTATTTCCTTACGCATTGTCTAGTAGACAGGCGAATTCCTTTATGTTGATTTGATGACAGGTCTGCACTTGCTGTCCACTTCAATTCCTTCTGTGCTTACTTTTCTTTTTTTTATCAATCTAAGCTTCCATTCGTTGGTTGAAAATTGGTGTTCCTTCTCTATTGATATCTATCCATCTCCTTGACTTGCTGAATTATTTTTGCTACCGCTCTGCCCGTTATTCTCCAAAATCACCTTCTTTACATTATTTTTTTCTCTATATTTATGTTGCTGTTCACTCCGTAAATCACCTCTTTCTCTTGTGGTCAACATCGATCATGGTCGTTCTCTTTCCTGGTTATACGAATATTTGATGGATATTATTCTATGGCTTATTTGGTTCTTCGCACTTACAATTTTATTTTCCTCTTTCTTTTGTGATACTTCCGACCATCCACCATCTTCATCGCCTTGTCTGCTGCTTGAAACTCCTCCTTTCTCCATTGTCATCGTAAATCCTGGCTGTCCTTTTGACTGTTTGGTGATATATTTAGATTTACTATTATTTGATTGTTACTTTTTATACTTATTACTCACTATCTGAATTTTATTTTGGTTCTGCAAGACATCAAAGTGTCCACTGTCTCCGTCGCCGGTGAAGAGTAGCGAGAATTGTGTTCCATTTTGTGATCCGTTCCGGTGTGGATGAATTTGTTCTTCGCGATACACGATTAAACATATCTTAAAAATATCCGCAGCTGCATATATTGCATTTTTATTCATATGTGATTTGTAATCACCAGGTCACCTAATCACAGCACCGTTTGACTCATTACCTGTAATAAAACCCGTAAATGTAGACCAAT
>NC_060265.1:14109404-14141904 GCF_021901455.1 Neodiprion lecontei | reverse complement strand
TATATATATATATATACAAAATGTCTATATATATATACATATATATATATATATATATATATTTACATATGTATATCATAATTTCCAATTTACTTTTAAAAAATGGAAAATTAAATAAATTTTTCCTACATTATTTCAATTTTTCAAAATTATGTATAATTATTGAAAAAATCCTGAATATTTTTAATTTTTTGCCTATTTTTTTTTTTTTTGTTTTTTTTGAATTTTTTCCGTTTACAATCACTTTTTATTTTGTTACATTATTGACCTCAATTACCCTGATTTACATTCTATTATATAAATGTATAATATAAATATATATAAATATACATATACATATATATCTATATATATATGTATACATATATATCTATATATATATGTATACATATATATACATATATATATATATATATATTTATATATCTATATATGTATATTATAATTTTCAATTTACTTTTAAAGATAGGGAAATTGGAAAAAAAAATTTTTTCCACGATATTTCAAGTTTTTGAAATTATGTATAATTATTAGAAAAATCCTAAATATTTTTAATCATTTGCTTATTTTTTTTTTTTTTTTATTTTTTTTAAATTTTTCCCATTCACAATCATTTTTTATTTTGTTACATTATTTACCTCAATTACCCTCATTTACATTTTATTATATTAATGTATGATACACATATACATAAATATATATATACATATATATCTATATATAAATATATATATATATGTTTATATATATTTAAATATGTACATCATAATTTTCAGTTTACTTTTAAAAAGAGGAAAATTGAAAAAAAAATATTTTCCACAGTGTTTCAATTTTTCAAAATTATGTTTAATTATCAGAAAAATTCCTCAATATTTTTCATTATTCGCTTTTTCTTTATTTCATTTGATTTATTATAATTTTTTCCATTCATAATCATTTTTTATCTTACATTATTTACGTCAACTACCCTTATTTATATTTTATTATATTAATGTATAATCCAAATATACATAAATATATATATACATATATATATACATATATATGTATATGAATATATAAATGTATATCTTAATTTTGAATTTACTTTCAAAAATAGGGAGATTGATAAAAAAAAATTTTTTCGACAATATTTCAATTCTTTGAAATCATGTATAATCATCAGAAAACTCCTAAATATTTTTAATTATTCGCTCATTTTCTATTTTATTCAATTTTTCATAATTTTTTTCCTTTCACAATCATTTCTCATTTTGTTACATTATTTACCTCAATTACCCTCATTTATATTTTATTATATAAATGTATAATATAAATATATATAATTATACATATACATATATATCTATATGTATATATATGTATACATATGTATACATACATATATATATATATATATATATATATATATATATGTATATATTTATAAATATATATTTACACATGTATATTATGATTTTCAATTTACTTTTAAAAATAGGGAAATTGAAAAAAAAAATTTTCCACAATATTTCAATTTTTCAGAATCATGTATAATTATCAGAAAAATCCCGAATATTTTCAATTATTCGCTCATTTTTTATTTTATTTCATTTTTTTGAAAGTTTTTCCATTCATAATCATTTTTTATTTTGTTACATCACTTACCTCAATAACCCTTATTTATATTTTATTATATTAATGTATGATACAAATATACATAAATATATATATACATATATATATATATATATATATACAAAATGTCCATATATATATACATATATATATATATATATATATATATATTTACATATGTATATCATAATTTCCAATTTACTTTTAAAAAATGGGAAATTAAAAAAATATTTCCTACATTATTTCAATTTTTCAAAATTATATATAATTATTGAAAAAATCCTAAATATTTTTAATTATTTGCTCATTTTTTATTTTATTTCATTTTTTTATAATTTTTTCCATTCACAATCATTTTTCATTTTGTTACATTATTGACCTCGATTACTCTCATTTATATTTTATTACATTAATGTATGATATGAATATATATAAATATACATATACATATATATATATATATATATCTGAATATATATATATATATGTATGTATACAAAATATATATATATATATATATATATATATATATATATATATATATTTATTTACATATGTATATCATAATTTTCAATTTACTTTGAAAAATAGGGAAATTGATAAAAAAAAATTTTTCCGACGATATTTCAATTTTTTAAAATCATGTATAATTATCGGAAAAATCCTGAAGATGTTCGATTATTCGCTCATTTTTCATTTTATTTCATTTTCTTATGATTTTTTCCATTCACAATCATTTTTTATTCTGTTACGTTATTTACCTCAATTACCCTCATTTATATTTTATTATATTCATGTATAATATTAATATACATAAATATATATATATACATTCATATCTATATATATATATGTATACATACATATACATACATATATATATATATATATATATACATATATATATATATATATATATATGTGTGTGTATATATATAAACATATTTACATATGTATATTATAATTTTCAATTTACTTTTGAAAAATGGGAAATTAAAAGAAAAAATAATTTTTCCGACAACATTTCAATTTTTTTAAATCATGTATAATTATCAGAAAAATCCTGAATATTTTCAATTATTCGCTTATTTTTTATTTTGTTTCATTTTTTTGAAATTTTTTCCATTCACAATCATTTTTTATTTTGTTACATTATTTGACTCGATTACCCTCATTTATATTTTATTATATTATTGTATAATATAAATATATATAAATATACATATACATATATACCTATATATATATATGTATACATATATATACATACATACATATATATATGAATATATATATACATATACGTATATATATATATACATACATATATACATATATATATATTTTACATATGTATATTATAATTTTCAATTCACTTTTAAAAATAGGGAAATTGAAAAAAAAAATTTTTTCCACAATATTCCAATTTTTCAGAATCATGTATAATTATCAGAAAAATCTTAAATATTTTCAATTATTTGCTTATTTTTTGTTTTATTCAATTTTTTTATAATTTATTCCATTCACAATAATTTCTTATTTTGTTACATTATTGACTTTAATTACCCTGATTTATATTTTATTATATAAATGTATAATATAAATATATATAATTATACATATACATATATATCTATATATATATATATTTACATACGTAAATTATAATTTTCAATTTACTTCTAAAAAATGGGAAATTGATGAAAAAAAATTTTTCTCACATAATTTCAATTTTTTGAAATCATGTATAATTATTAGAAAAATCCTGAATATTTTTAATCATTCGCTTATTTTTGTTTTTTTTATTTTTTCAAAATTTTTCCCATTCACAATCATTTTTTATTTTGTTACATTATTTACCTCAAATACCCTCAGTTACATTTTATTATATTATTGTATGATATACATGTACATGAATATATATATACATATACATCTATATATATATACATACATATATATATGTGGATATATATATTTAAATATGTACATCATAATTTTCAGTTTACTTTTAAAAAGAGGAAAATTAAAAAAAAAAATATTTTCCACGGTGTTCCAATTTTTCAAAATTATGTATAATTATCAGAAAAATTCCTCAATATTTTTCATTATTCGCTTTTTTTTTATTTCATTTGATTTATTAAAATTTTCCATTCACAATCATTTTTTATTTTACATTATTTACGTCAACTACCCTCATTTATATTTTATTATAATAATGTATAATCCAAATATACATAAATATATATATACATATATATATACATATATATGTATATGAATATATATATGTATATCTTAATTTTCAATTTACTTTCAAAAATAGGGAAATTGATGAAAAAAAAATTTTTCGACAATATTTCAATTTTTCAAAATCATGTATAATCATCAGAAAACTCCTAAATATCTTTAATTATTCGCTCATTTTCTATTTTATTTCATTTTTTTATAATTTATTTCCTTTCACAATCATTTTTCATTTTGTTACATTATTTACCTCAATTACCCTCATTCATATTTTATTATATAAATGTATAATATGAATATATATAATTATACATATACATATATATCTATATGCATATATATGTATACGTATGTATACATACATATATATATATATATATATATATATATATACATATACATATATATATATATATATATATATACATATACATGTATATATATATATATATATGTATATATAAATGTATATATTTATATATATATATTTACAAATGCATATTATGATTTCGAATTCACTTTTAAAAATAGGGAAATTGGAAAAAAAATTTTTCCACAATATTTCAATTTTTCAGAATCATGTATAATTATCAGAAAAATCCTGAATATTTTTAATTATTCGCTCATTTTTCATTTTGTTTCATTTTTTTGAAATTTTTTCCATTTACTATCATTTTTTATTTTGTTACATTATTTACCTCAATTACCCTCATCTATATTTCATTTTATTAATGTATAATATAAATATACATAAACATATATACACATATATACATATACATATATGAATATCTATATGTATATTATAATTTTCAATTTACTTTTGAAAATAGGAAAATTAAAAAAAAAAATTTTTTCACAATATTTCAATTTTTCAAAATCATGTATAATTATCAGAAAAACCCTGAATATTTTCAATTATTCGCTTATTCTATATTTCATTTTATTTTTTCATGATTTTTCCATTAACAATTATTTTTCATTTTATTACAATATTAACCTCAATTACCATTATTTATATTCAATCATATTAATGTATAATATAAATATACATAAATATATATTTACATATATATGTATACATATACATACATATATGAATATATATATGTATATCATCATTTTCAATTTACTTTTAAAAATAGGGAAATTGATAAAAAAAAATTTTCTTCTACAATATTTCAATTTTTTAAAATCATGTATAATCATCAGAAAAATCCTAAATATTTTGAATTATTCGCTCATTTTTCATTTTATTTCATTTTCTTATAATTTTTTTCCTTTCACAATCATTTTTCATTTTGTTACATTATTCACCCCATGTACCCTCATTTATATTTTATTATAATAATGTATAATATAAATATATATAAATATACATATACATATATATCTATATATATATATATATGTACACATATACATACATTCGTATATTTATATATATATATATATACATTTACATATGTATATGACGATTTTCAATTTACTGTTAAAAAATGGAAAATTGAAATAAAAAAAAAATTTTCTTACATTATTTCAATTTTTCAAATTAATGTATATATATATATGTATGAATATATATATGTATATTATAATATTCAATTTACTCTTGAAGATAGGAAAATCGATGAAAAATAATTTTTTCGACAATATTTCAATCTTTTAAAATCATGTATAATTATCAGAAAAATCCCAAATATTTTTAATTATTCGCTTATTTTTTATTTTATCTTATTTTTTTATAATTCTTTCCATTCACCATCATTTTTTATGTTGTTACATTATTCACCCAATTACCCTCATTTATATTTTATTATATTATTGTATGATATACTAGGGGCTTCGCCCCTGCGCGCTTCGCGCGCCAACCCCATCTCGGCGCTACGCGCCTCGGGCACTCGGCGCTGCGCGCCTCGTTGTTCGGCGCTTCGCGCCTCACTATTTCCTTACGCATTGTCTAGTAGACAGGCGAATTCCTTCATGTTGATTTGATGACAGGTCTGCACTTGCTGTCCACTTCAATTCCTTCTGTGCTTACTTTTCTTTTTTTTATCAATCTAAGCTTCCATTCGTTGGTTGAAAATTGGTGTTCCTTCTCTATTGATATCTATCCATCTCCTTGACTTGCTGAATTATTTTTGCTACCGCTCTGCCCGTTATTCTCCAAAATCACCTTCTTTACATTATTTTTTTCTCTATATTTATGTTGCTGTTCACTCCGTAAATCACCTCTTTCTCTTGTGGTCAACATCGATCATGGTCGTTCTCTTTCCTGGTTATACGAATATTTGATGGATATTATTCTATGGCTTATTTGGTTCTTCGCACTTACAATTTTATTTTCCTCTTTCTTTTGTGATACTTCCGACCATCCACCATCTTCATCGCCTTGTCTGCTGCTTGAAACTCCTCCTTTCTCCATTGTCATCGTAAATCCTGGCTGTCCTTTTGACTGTTTGGTGATATATTTAGATTTACTATTATTTGATTGTTACTTTTTATACTTATTACTCACTATCTGAATTTTATTTTGGTTCTGCAAGACATCAAAGTGTCCACTGTCTCCGTCGCCGGTGAAGAGTAGCGAGAATTGTGTTCCATTTTGTGATCCGTTCCGGTGTGGATGAATTTGTTCTTCGCGATACACGATTAAACATATCTTAAAAATATCCGCAGCTGCATATATTGCATTTTTATTCATATGTGATTTGTAATCACCAGGTCACCTAATCACAGCACCGTTTGACTCATTACCTGTAATAAAACCCGTAAATGTAGACCAATTATCCACTATATTTGAAACGATACTCAGTCTCACCTCTGCGTGTCGATCTTGAGTGCCGTATACACAATACGCCAACGCGCGAAAAAGACAATTCCTGTCGGGAATCATCTTGATAATTTTCGTTTGCATGTTCATTTTTTGCGCGTCAGAAACAGATACCTATAAAGATATTTGTCAAAGACTGTCATAAACAGCCGATGACAGCTGTCAAAGGGTTTGCTAGATGCTTTTTGTTTTGTTTTCGGGATCTCACCCCACCGCCAACTTCATGCGTATACTATTGTTATTATAATCTTTTTTTACTATTGTTATTATAATCTTTTTTTACTATTGTTATTATAATCTTTTTCTACGTTCATTTGTTTGAAACTTTTTTATTAGATAGAGAGACATATACATAAATATATATATACATGTATATCTATATATATATATATATATATTTACATATGTATATCATAATTTTCAATTTACTTCTAAAAAATGGGAAATTGAAAAAAAAAAAATTTTTCCTACATTATTTCAATTTTTCAAAATTATGTATAATTATTAGAAAAATCCTAAATATTTTTAATTATTCGCCTATTTTTTTTTTTTTTTATTTTTTTGAAATTTTTTTCATTCATAATCATGTTTTATTTTGTTACATTATTTACCTCAATTCCCCGCATTTATATTTTATTATATTAATGTATAATATAAATGTACATAAATATATATATACATATAAATATATATGTATACATATATATGTATATGAATATATATACGTATATCATAATTTTCAATTCACTTTCAAAAATAGGGAAATTGATGGAAGAATATTTTTTCGACAATATTTCAATTTTTTGAAATCATGTACAATCATCAGAAAAATCCTAAATATTTTTAATTATTCGCTCATTTTTTATTCTACTTCATTTTTTTATAATTTTTTTCCATTCACAATCATTTTTTATTTTGTTACATTATTCACCCCAATAACCCTCATTTATATTTTATTATATCAATGTACAATATAAATATATATAAATATACATATACATGTATATCTATATATATATATATATATATATATGTATACATATATATATACATACTTACATATATATATATATATCTATATATATTTACATATGCATATTACGATTTTCAATTTACTTCTAAAGAATGGGAAATTGGAAAAAAAAAATTTTTCCGCAATATTTCAATTCTTCAAAATCATGTATAATTATCGGAAAAATCCTAAATATTTTTAATTATTCACTTATTTTTTATTTTATTTCATATTTTTATAATTTTTCCCATTCACAATCATTTTTTATTCTGTTACATTATTTACCTCAATTACCCTCATAAATATTTTATTATATTAATGTATAATATAAATATATATAAATATACATATACATATATATATATATATATGTATATATTTATATTTACATATGTATATTATAATTTTCAATTTACTTCTGAAAATAGGGAAATTAAAAAAAATTTTTTTCCGCAATATTTCAATTTTTCAAAATCATGTATAATTATCAGAAAACCCCTGAATATTTTCAATTATTCGCTCATTTTTCATTTTATTTCATTTTTTCATGATTTTTTCCATTTACAATCATTTTTTATTTTGTTACATTATTTACCTCAATTACCCTTATTCATATTTTATTATATTAATGTATGATATACATATACATAAATATATATATACATATATATCTATATATAGATATATATTTATATATATATATATATATATATATATATATATATATACATACATATGTACATCATAGTTTTCAGTTTACTTTTAGAAAGAGGGAAATTGAAAAACAAAATATTTTCCACAATGTTTCAATTTTTTAAAATTATGTATAATTATCAGAAAAATTCCTTCATATTTTTCATTATTCGCTTTTTTTTTATTTCATTCAATTTATAATAATTTTTTCCATTCACAATCATTCTTTATTTTGTTACATTATTTACCTCAATTCCCCGCATTTATATTTTATTATATTAATGTATAATATAAATATACATAAATATATATATACATATAAATATATATGTATACATATATATGTATATGAATATATATACGTATATCATAATTTTCAATTTACTTTCAAAAATAGGAAAATTGATGGAAAAAAATTTTTTTGACAATATTTCAATTTTTTGAAATCATGTATAATCATCAGAAAAATCCTAAATATTTTTAATTATTCGCTCATCGTTTATTTTATTTAATTTTTTTTAATTTTTTTCTATCCACAATCATTTTTTATTTTGTTACATTATTTACCTCAATTACCCTCATTGATATTTTATTATATTATTGTATGATATACATATACATAAATATATATACATATATATCTATTTATATATATGTCGGGGTGAAGCCTCGGAAAGGCGGAGAGGATGAAGGATTTCCAATTTGTGGATTGTTCATTTTAGAAAGCGCGATGATCTCAACACGTCCGGTCAATTCGCTTGCTTTTCCGTGACTGTCGATTTCATCCAAGCGTTGTTATAAACAATTCATTTGTTTGTTCTATATTCAAAGCATGTTGAATAACGCTTGACGCTTGATACGGCGGACTCATTCAAAGTTCAAGTTTCCAATTCACTTGATGATGCATCCTCTTTATTCTTCTCCGACACGGCCATCCTGACAAATCACATGTCCCCATGTGAAGTGATCTGCAAGAAATTCAATTCTCCAGCAGTAAAAAGTTCGTTTTAAATGAATTCAATCTTACTTTAATCATTTATATTGAACAGAAAACTTAAATTTCAGTTCCAATCCCACATTTATTGACAAAGCAATTAATTTCGATACATATGGATAATTTTAAAGACTAAATACATTTTTTACATTTCGTTCACTTCCCTTGAGTGACCAACATTTCTATCACTTCCCTCGAGTGACCAACATTTCTATCACTTCCCTTGAGTGACAAATGTTCTTGACCACTTCCCTTGAGTGGTCAATGTCTAATCACTTCCCTTGAGTGATTTTTCTGACACAACTGTTACATGAAGCTGCCCACCGCACACTCACGGTTTCATTGAAGAAATTCCGATTTCGACCGAGCTACGGCTACAAACTTTCATGTAAACAATTTTTCCAAAAGTAATCATGTATTTAGTTTACACTTCAAATATTTACACACTTAAATATTTCATTATTCAAAATTTTCTTTACTCATTTCCAATTCTTCCGGAATGTTACCCTCTGGCATTTTTCGCATCCGGTCATGTGCGTATTTAAATGTACGATTGGAATTCAAAGCTTTCAAAAGATATCTGTTGCCCTCTAACACTTCAATAATTTTATACGGGCCTTTGTATTTTGCATCTAATTTTGTTTGATTTCTCTCTTCATTCTTTAAAAGAACAAATTCGTTTAAAGAAAATTTGATTACTTTTGCCTTTGTTCGGTCAAACCTTTCCTTCTCATATTCTGCATTTTTGTTAATATTCTCGATTGCAAGTGTTCTAATTTCAGATAAGTCCTCCACATACTCCTCCTCAGAAACAAACATGAGCTCAAGAGGTCTGGCGACTTTTCCTATCATTAATTCGAGAGGACTAGATTTTGTGACTCGGTTGATCGTGCAATTTAGTGCTAATTGTACATCAGGCAATGCATCCTGCCAAGACCGGTCGCCGGTTATTTCTACGGTAGTTAGCATGTTCTTTAGAGTGCTCATTACTCGCTCCACCTGACCATTTGCGCGCGAGCTTCCAGTTGCAATCAAGTGCAACTTAATATTGTGAGCCAAACAAAATTCTCGAAAATCACTATTCGCGAAACAACGACCCTGGTCCGCAATTACGCGAGTGGGAGAGCCAAATAGAGAAATACCAGATTTCAATGCTTTAATGCTATTGCTAGTATCAATATGCAATGTATGACGAAGAAGAACAAATTTGGTGAAAGAATCAATTAAAACGAAAACGTACTCTTTCTTATCATTTTTACCACTTAATTTGCCAGTAGCGTCAATGTGAATGGTATTCCAAGGAATTGCGACTTTAGGAATGGGATGCAATTCAGCCTGAATTTTTCCCGAATTTGTTTTGGAAATTTTACATGTCAAACAATTTTCAACGAATTTTCGAACATATCTTGACATTCCGTCAAACCAGAATGAATCATAAATTTTCTCAAGGGTCTTTTCCCATCCTAAATGTACCAATGCTTCATGGGTAGCGTTAATAACTGACCATCTGTACGCTCGTGGCAAAATAGGTAGAGATCGCGTTTTCCCGTGTCTTTGTATTTTACGAAAAAGAATTCCAGAGCGTAATTCGTAAGTTTTTGCTAATTCGTCATTCAACTTTTCTTCAGTTAAATTTTTAATTAATTTTGAAATTTCTTCATCACGTTGCTGTTCAGCAAAAAGCCATGTATTTGAGAGATTAGTTAAATTGACCTCTTTGTGCTCGGGTTTATTATAATTTTCTTTTATTGAATCTGGTAACGGATTTCTCGAAAAGAAGTCCGCATGACTCATTTTCTTTCCATTTCGGTATACTATATCGAAATCGAAAGCTTGAAGAAAAGCCCACCATCTATGCACTCTCGGAGTAAGATCTTTTTTTTTTTTCGAAGATTGCAGAGAGTTGCAATCTGTGACGACAAGAAATTTGCGTCCGTATAAAAAGTGTCGAAAATGTTTAACCGCGTTAACAACAGCAAGTGTTTCCAACTCGTACGAATGATATTTCGATTCAGCTGGTGAAGTACGTTTACTAAAATAAGCAATCACGCGCAATATATTTTCTTTTTTTTGCATTAGAATTGCCCCATAGCCCATCGAACTTGCATCAGTATGTAATTCAGTAAGACAATTCGGGTCAAATATTGTCAGTACTGGCTCATTGGTAAGTACTGAAATTATTTGTGTTCTAATATTCTCATGTAATTCTTTCCATTCAATGTTTCCTTTTGCTGCGGAAGTTAGCGCGTATAAAGGAGCCGCAATTTGAGAGAACCTTGGAATGAATTGACGGAAGTAAGATGCTAAACCAATGAATTGCCGTAATTGTGTTACCGTTTTAGGAGCGGGTAAAGATATTAAAGCTAAAATTTTCTTCTTATTTGGTCAGATTTCTCCGTTGCAAACTTCATAACCGAGATACTCTACTTTTTGTTTTAAGAAAGAGCATTTTTTGATGTTGAAAGTAAAGCCGATATCTATCAAAACTTTTAATACAAGCTTCAACCTCTCCAGGGCTTCGTCCTCATTGGATGCAACAATAAGAATATCATCCATGTAAATAATGACAAAACTATTCGCCAATTCTCCCAAAGCCTTGTAAACGGCCCTCTGGAAAACAGATGGTGCATTTCGAAGCCCGAATGGCATGGACAGATATTCATACTGTCCATTGTGAGTAATGAAAGCTGTATATTCGATTGAATTTTCATGGATAGGGATCTGATGGAATCCAGATGCCATATCTAAGCTAGAAAAGTATTTCGCCCCATGTAACCTATTTACTTGGTCAGAAATTAGTGGCAATGGGAATCTGTCAGGTACAGTATTATCGTTTAGTTCTCGATAATCTACACACATTCTGTCTGACCCGTCCTTTTTCTTCACGAGAAGGATAGGGCTAGCGAATGGAGATGAGCTTGGGCGAATTACGTTTGCAGCAAGTAACTCTTTGATTTTATTTTGAACTATTTTTTGTTCATCGTGGCTCAATCTATATGGACGTCTATATACCGTCTTATTTGGATCTTTCAGGCGAATTTGCATTGGGTCCGTTTTAGCAGGTTGCTTTGGTGTACCGGTTATAAAATGCTCTCTAAATCCTTGCAAAATTGAGAGCAACCGTTCTTTTGACTCAAAAGAAATGTCAGTCTCAACTTTGTCAAAATTTACTTCGATTGATTCTCCAATTTTGCAAGCATCGACACGGATTTCACGCATTAATTTCAATTCGTTAGAAGATACAAGCACAGTCAAACCCTGACTCAAAATTTCACGACCAATCGAAATATCACTCCTCAAATAATGACTTGGCAGAACATGAAAAAGAATTTCTAGGGCAATGTCGTCAATGTTTACTTTGGTAAGAATTTGCAAAGTACTATGGACACTTGTTTGTCCAATTCCAGTCATAGTGACGATATTATCAAGTCTTTTCCCGGAGAACCTTGACGACACTGATTCTTTTATTAAAGAACATTCGGCTCCAGAATCAAAATTAAATGAAAACTGCTCACCTGCATGCCTCAAAATGCCAGAAGGCGAATTCACTTCACAAATATCCACTCGTCGTTCGATATTGGATCCGTTGAAGCGTCCTGACGATGGCTTCTTATTCATTCCAGGACATTGCGAAGAATAATGCCCAGGTTCCTTGCACTTGAAACAGGTTATAGGCTTCCTCGTGTCACTGCTTGTAGATGCATCTCTCTGCCACACATTTGATGCTGCATTTTTCTCTTTTCTTTGATAGCACGCAGACGATTTATGCCCGATCTTTCCACAGGAGAAACATTTCAGAAGGCTGGTAGACGATTTTTCTTTAAATCTTTTTGCTTCGCTGTGACGTTGTTCAGTGTGAAGTTCCGAGTTTTTCCTCTTCAAGTAATATACCGCCTTCAATTCTTTTTGTAATTTATTCCGTGTCTCAATTTCTTCCGTGAAAGCAAGGCGTTGAAGTCGTGGTTCAAATTGAGAAATGTGACTGAGGACGAAGGACACAGCAATCTGTTCCATAGAGAGATTCTTCCATCGGTTCATCAACGAGGTTATCACAGTGGCTGAATAAGCGGCGATACATTCTCCTTCCTTTGGCCTTCCTTGATTGATATTCATTAAGAAAGCAGCGAGGGTTTCTGGACATTCAAATCGTAGAGAAAATATTTCTTTAAATTCATTCCAATTTATTCCGGCAAATACGTTTTGGGTCAGCCAGGATAATGCCTCTCCTTTCATCGCACGGCTCAAAGCGTTCATGAGCGACGCTCCTTCTAACGGATGCTCCGACATACACATGTCTGCCGTACGAATCCAAGCTCGAGTATCGCTCACTTTTTCTGGGTCAAAGTCAGGTAACTCGATTTTCGTCTGAGAAGGTTTCTTCATTGCCTCAATAATCTGCATGAAATTATTTTGCTGCTGTTGCAAAAGCATTTGCCATTTTGCGTCGTCACGTCTCTCTTCTCGGTGAGAAGCAGATTCTGATCGGCGAGAAGCAGATTCTGATCGGCGAGAAGCAGATTCTGATCGGTGAGAAGCAGATTCTGGTCGGTGAGAAGCAGGTTCCAATCCCACTTCTGATGTCGGGGTGAAGCCTCGGAAAGGCGGAGAGGATGAAGGATTTCCAATTTGTGGATTGTTCATTTTAGAAAGCGCGATGATCTCAACACGTCCGGTCAATTCGCTTGCTTTTCCGTGACTGTCGATTTCATCCAAGCGTTGTTATAAACAATTCATTTGTTTGTTCTATATTCAAAGCATGTTGAATAACGCTTGACGCTTGATACGGCGGACTCATTCAAAGTTCAAGTTTCCAATTCACTTGATGATGCATCCTCTTTATTCTTCTCCGACATATATATATATATATTCACATATGTATATCATAATTTTCAATTCACTTTTAAAAAATGAGAAATTAAAAAATAAAATTTTTCCTACATTATTTCAATTTTTCAAAATAATGTATATATATATATAAATATATATACGTATATTATGATTTTCAATTTACTTTTAAAAATAGGGTAATTGATAAAAAAAAATTTTTCCCACAATATTTCAATTTTTTGAAATCATGTATAATTATCAGTAAAATCCTGAATATTTCTAATGATTCGCTTATTTATCATTTTATCTTATTTTTTCGAAATTTTTTCCATTCACAATCATTTTTTATTTTGTTACATTATTCACCTCAATTACCCTCGTTTATATTTTATTATATTAATGTATGATATAAATATATATAAATATACATATACATATATATCTATATATATATATATATATGTATACATATATATACATACATGTAGATATATATATATATATGTATATATATATATATACAAAACGTATATATATATATATATATATATATATATATATATATATATATATTTACATATGTATATTATAATTTTCAATTTACTTTTGAAAATAGGGAAATTAAAAAAAAAATTTTTTTCACAATATTTCAATTTTTCAAAATCATGTATAAATATCAGAAAACCCCTGAATATTTTCAATTATTCGCTTATTCTTTATTTTATTTTATTTTTTCATGATTTTTCCATTAACAATTATTTTTCATATAATTACAATATTGACCTCAATTACCTTTATTTATATTCAATCATATTAATGTATAATACAAATGTATATTAATATATATATACGTGTACGTCCATATATATATATATATATATATATATATATATATATATATATATATATGTATATATATATATATATGTATATGTATATATATACATATATACATATGTATGAATATATACATGTATACAATAATTTTCAATTCTCTTTTAAAAATGGAAAAGTTGATGGAAAAAAATTTTTTTGACAATATTTTAATTTTTTGAAATCATGTATAATCATCAGAAAAATCCTAAATATTTTTAATTATTCGCTCATCGTTTATTTTATTTAATTTTTTTATAATTTTTTTCTATTCACAATCATTTTTTATTTTGTTACATTATTGACCTCAATTACCCTCATTTATATTTTATTATATTAATGTATAATATAAATATACATAAATATATATATACATATATATATACATATATATATGTATGATTATATATATGTATATTACGATTTTCAATTGACTTTTAAAAAATGGGAAATTGAAAAAAAAAAATTTACCCGCAATATTTCAATTTTTCAAAATCATGTATAATCATCAGGAAAATCTTAAATATTTTTGTTTATTCGCTTATTTTCTATTTTATTTCATTTTTCTATAATTTTTTCCATTCACAATCATTTTTTATTTTGTTACATTATTTACCTCAATTACCCTCATTTATATTTTATTATATTATTGTATGATATACATATACATAAATATATATATACATATATATCTATATATATATATATATATATCTACATATGTATATCATAATTTTCAATTAACTTTTAAAAAATGGGAAATTGAAAAAAAAAAAATTTTTCCTACATTATTTCAATTTTTCAAAATAATGTATATATATATATATATAAATATATATACGTATATAATGATTTTCAATTCACTTCTAAAAATAGGGTAATTGATAAAAAAAAATTTTTCCGACAATATTTCAATTTTTTGAAATCATGTATAATTCTCAGAAAAATCCTGAATATTATTAATTATTCGCTTATTTTTCATTTTATTTCATTTTTGTGGAATTTTTTCCATTTACAATCATTTTTTATTTTGTTACATTATTTACCTCAATTACCCTCGTTTATATTTCATTATATTAATGTATGATATAAATATATATAAATATACATATACATATATATCTTTATATATATATGTATACATATATATACATACATATATATATATATACACATATATATATATATATATATATATATATATATATATATATATATATATATATATATACATACATATACATAAATATCTACATACGTGTATTATAATTTTCAATTTACTTCTGAAAAATGGGAAATATATGAGAAAAAAATTTTTCTTACATTATTTCAATTTTTCAAAATTATGTATAATTATTAGAATAATTCTGAATATTTTTAATCATTTGCTAATTTTTTTTTTATTTTATTTTTTTAAAATTTTTTCCATTCACAATCATTTTTTATTTTGTTACATCATTTACCTCAATTACCCTCATTCATATTCTATTATATTAATGTATGATATGAATATATATAAATATACATATACATATACATCTTTATATATATATGTATACATGTATATACATACATACATATATATATGTATATATATACATACATATACATATATATTCACATACGTATATTATAATGCTCAATTCACTTCTAAAAAATAGAAAATTTATGAAAAAAAAAATTTTTCTCACATTATTTCAATTTTTTGAAATTATGTAAAATTATTAAAAAAATCCTAAATATTTTCGAATATTCGCTTATTTTTTATTTTATTTCATTTTTTTATAATTTTTTCCATTCACAATCATTTTTCATTTTGTTACATTATTGACCTTAATTACTCTTATTTATATTTTATTATATTAATGTATGATGTAAATATATATAAATATACATATACATATATATATCTGAATATATATATATATATATGTATGTATACAAAATATATATATATATATATTTACACATGTATATTATAATTTCCAATTTACTTTGAAAAATAGGGAAATTGATAAAAAAAATTTTTTTCGACAATATTTCAATTTCTCAAAATCATGTATAATTATCAGAAAAATCTTGAATATTTTCAATTATTTGCTTATTTTTTGTTTCATTTAATTTTTTTATAATTTATTCCATTCACAATAATTTCTTATTTTGTTACATTATTGACCTCAATTACCCTGATTTATATTTCATTATATAAATGTATAACATAAGTATATATAATTATACATATACATATATATCTATATATATATATATTTACATACGTAAATTATAATTTTCAATTTACTTCTAAAAAATGGGAAATTGATGAAAAAAAAATTTTTCTCACATTATTTCAATTTTTTAAAATTATGTAAAATTATTAGAAAAATCCTGAATATTTTTAATTATTCGCTTATTTTTTATTTTATTTCATTTTTTTATAATATTTTTTATTTTGTTACATTATTTATCTCAATTACCCTAAATTATATTTTATTATATTATTGTATGATACAAATATACATGAATATATATGTACATATATATATATATATATATATATACAAAATGTATATACATATATACATATATATATATATATATATATATATTTACATATGTATATCATAATTTCCAATTTACTTTTAAATAATGGGAAATTAAAAAAAAATTTTTCCTACATTATTTCAATTTTTCAAAATTATGTATAATTATTGAAAAAATCCTGAATATTTTTAATTTTTCGCCAATTTTTTTTTTTTTTGTTTTTTTTAAATTTTTTCCGTTCACAATCACTTTTCATTTTGTTACATTATTGACCTCAATTACCCTGATTCACATTTTGTTATATAAATGTATAATATAAATATATATAAATATACATATACATATATATCTATATATATATATATGTATACATGGTATACATGGTATGTATACATACAAAAAAATGGAAAATCAAAAAAAACAATTTTTCTTACATTATTTCAATTTTTCAAAATTATGTAGATTTACTAGAAAAATCCTGAATATTTTTGATTATTTGCTTATTTTTTATTTTATTTCATTTTTTGAAAATTTTTTCCATTCACAATCATTTTTTATTTTGTTACATTATTTACCTCATCCACCCTCATTTATATTTTATTATATTAATGTATGATAAACATATACATAAATATATATATACATATATATTTTTATATATATATATATATATATATGTATATATATATTTACATACGTACATCATAATTTTTAGTTTACTTTTAAAAAGAGGAAAATAGAAAAAAAAATATTTTCCACAATGTTTCAATTTTTCAAAATTATGTGTAAATATCAGAAAAATTCCTCAATATTTTTCATCATTCGCTTTTTTTTTATTTCATTTGATTTATTATAATTTTTTCCGTTCACAATCAATTTTATTTTGTTACATTATTGACCTCAATTACCCTGATTTATATTTTATTATATAAATGTATAATATAAATATATATAATTATACATATACATATATATCTATATATATGTATATATGTATACATATCTATACATACATATACATATATATATATATATATATATATATATATACATAAACATATATTTACATATATATATATATATATATATATATATGTATGTATACAAAATATATATATATATATATATATATATATATATATATTAACATATGTATATTACGATTTTCAATTTACTGTTAAAAAATGTGAAATTGAAAAAAAAAAATTATCCCGCAATATTTCAATTTTTGAAAATCATGTATAATTATCAGAAAAATCCTAAATATTTTTAATTACTCGCTTATTTTTTATTTTATTTTATTTTTTTTCTAATTTTTTCCATTCACAATCATTTTTTATTTTGTTACATTATTTACCTCAATTACCCTCATCTATATTCTATTATATCAACGTATAATATGAATATACATAAATATAATTATACATATATATATATACATATATATACATAGATGAATATATATATGAATATCATGATTTTCAATTTACTTTTAAAAATGGGAAAATTGAAAAAATAAAATTTTCCCGCAATATTTCAATTTTTCAAAATCATGTATAATCATCAGAAAAATCCTAAATATTTTTAATTATTCGCTCATTTTTTATTTTATTTCATTTTTTTATAATTTTTTTCTATTCAAAATCATTTCTCATTTTGTTACATTATTTACCTCAATTACCCTCATTTATATTTTATTATATTATTGTATAATATAAATATATATAAATATACATATACATCTATATCTATATATATATATATGTATACATATATATACAATATTATACATACATATATATACATACATATACACATATATAAATATATATAAATATATATATATATATATGTATATTATAATTTTCAATTTACTTTTGAAAATAGGTAAATTGATAAAAAAAAATTTTTCCACAATATTTCAATTTTTTGAAATCATGTATAATTATCAGAAAAATCCTGAATATTTTTAATTATTCGCTTGTTTTTTATTTTATTTCGTCTTTCCAAAATTTTTTCCATCCACAATCATTTTTCATTTTGTTACATTATTGTCCTCAATTACTCTCATTTATGTTTTATCATATTAATGTATGATATAAATATATATAAATATACATATGCATATATATCTATATATATATATATGTATACATATATATACATACATACACATATATATATATATATATATATATATATATATATATATATATACATATATATATATATATATATGTGTATATATATACATATATATTTACATATGTATTTTATAATTTTCAATTTACTTCTGAAAAATGGAAAATTAAAAAAAAAAAAAAATTTTCTTACATTATTTCAATTTTTCAAATTAATGTATATATATATGTATGAATATATATATGTATATTATAATATTCAATTTACTCTCGAAGATAGGGAAATCGATAAAAAATAATTTTTTCGACAATATTTCAATCTTTTAAAATCATGTATAATTATCAGAAAAATCCTCAATATTTTTAATTATTCGCTTATTTTTCATTTTATTTCATTTTTTCATGATTTTTACCATCCGCAATCATTCTTTATTTTGTTACATTATTGACCTCAATTACCCTCATTCATATTTTATTATATTAATGTATGACATAAATATTATATTAAGATTTACCATAGCGGCGCCATCTATTGATTACTTACTCAACCCAGTCAAAAGATATCGACATCTGTTAGAATCATTCGGAGTTGACAGATAATTGTGACTGTCAAATAATGACAGACAAATGATTAGCAATATATTATAATTGCGACTATAATTTGAGATTTGAACTATCCTATCTCTCAAGTAGGATCGAACTGCACATGGAGTGCGTATTTCATTATAATCGGTTAAGTGGTTTAGGAGTCCATTGAGGACAAACATTGTGACACGAGATTTTTATATATTAAGATATATATATATATGTATACATATATACATATATTTACATACGTATGTTATAATTCTCAATTTACTTTTAAAAACTGGAAAATTGAAAAAAAAAAAAAATTTTCTTACATCATTTCAATTTTTTAAATTCTTGTATAATTATTAGAAAAATCCTGAATATTCTCAATTATTCGCTTATTTTTTATTTTATTTTATATTATGATGATTTTTCCATTCACAATTATTTTTCATTTTGTTACATTATTTACCTCAATTACCTTTGTATATATTCAATTACATTAATGTATAATATAAATATATATTAATATATATATACATATTTGTCCATATATATATATATAGATATGTATATATATACATATATATACATATATATATATATATATATGTATATATATATATATGTATATATATATATATATATATATATGTATATATATGTGTATTATAATATTCAGTTTACTTTCAAAAAGAGGGAAATTAAAAAAAAAAATATTTTCGACATTGTTTCAATTTTTCAAAATCATGTATAATTATCAGAAAAATCCTCAATATTTTCAATTATTCGCTGATTTTTTATTTTATTTCATTTTTTTATGATTTTTTCCATTCGCAATTATTTTTTATTTTGTTACATTATTGACCTCAGTTACCCTCATTCATATTTTATTATATTTATGTATAGCATAAATATACATAAATATACATATACATGTATACATATATATACATACATCCATATATGTATATATATATATATATATATTCACATAAGTATATTATAATTTTCAATTTACTTTTAAAAACTGGGAAATTGGAAAAAAAAAATTTTTCCGCAATATTTCAGTTCTTCAAAATCATGTATAATTATCGGAAAAATCCTAAATATTTTTAATTATTCGCTTATTTTTTATTTTATTTCATATTTTTATAATTTTTTCCATTCACAATCATTTTTTATTTTGTCACATTATTTACCTCAATTACCCTCATTAATATTTTATTATATTAATGTATAATATGAATATATATAAATATACATATACATATATATCTATATATATATATATATATATTTACATATGTATATCATAATTTTCAATTTACTTTCAAAAAAAGGGAAATTGAAAAAAAAAATATTTTCCACAATGTTTTAATTTTTTTAAATTATGTATAATTATCAGAAAAATTCCTCAATATTTTTCATTATTCGCTTTTTTTTTATTTTATTCAATTTATTATAATTTTTTCCATTCACAATCATTTCATATTTTGTTACATTATTTACCTCAATTACCCTCATTTATATTTTATTATAATAATGTATAATATAAATATACATAAATATATATATACATATATATATATATACATATATATATATATATATGATTATATATATGTATATCATAATTTTCAATTTACTTTTAAAAATAGGGAAATTGATAAAAAATAATTTCTTCGACAATATTTCAATTTTTCAAAATCATGTATAATTATCCGAAGAAACCTAAATATTTTTAATTATTTGCTCATTTTTCATTTTCTTTTATTTTTCCATAATTTTTTTCCATTCACAATCATTTTTCATTTTGTCACATTATTCACCTTAATTACCCTCATTTATATTTTATTATATTAATGTATAATATAAGTATATATAAATATACATATACATATATATCTGTATATATATATATGTATACATATACATCCATACTTATGTATGTATATATATATATATATATATATATATATATATATATACATATATATATATATAATATTTACATATGTATATTACGATTTTCAATTGACTTTCAAAAAATGGAAAATTGAAAAAAAAAAATTCACCCGCAATATTTCAATTTTTCAAAATCATGTATAATTATCAGACAAATCCTAAATATTTTTAATTATTTGCTTATTTTCTATTTTATTTCATTTTTTTATAATTTTTTCCATTTACAATCATTTTTCATTTTGTTACATTATTTACCTCAATTACCCTCATTCATATTTTATCATATTATTGTATGATATACATATACATAAATGTATATATACATATATATCTATATATGTATATATATATATTTACATATGTGTATCATAATTTTCAATTTACTTTTAAAAAGAGGGAAATTGAGAAAAAAAATATTTTCCACATTGTTTCAATTTTTTAAAATTATGTATAATTATCAGAAAAATTCCTCAATATTTTTCAGTATTCGCTTTTTCTCCATTTTATTCAATTTATTATAATTTTCTCCATTCACAATCATTTTTTATTTTGTTACATTATTTACCTCAATTACCCTCATCTATATTTTATTATATTAATGTATAATATAAATATACATGAATATATATATACATACATATATATACATATATATACATATATGAATATATATATGTATATCATGATTTTCAATTTACTTCCAAAAATGGGGAAATTGAAAAAAAAAAATTTTCCCGCAATATTTCAATTTTTCAAAATCATGTATAATTATCAGAAAAATCCTAAATATTTTGCATTATTCGCTTATTTTTTATTTTACATCATTTTTTTATAATTTTCTCCATTCACAATCATTTTTCATTTTGTTACATTATTTACCTCAATTACCCTCATTTATAATTTATTATATTATTGTATGATATACACATACGTAAATATATATATACATATATATCTATATATATATATATATATATTTACACATGTATATTATAATTTTCAATTTACTTTTGAAAATAGGGAAATTATTAAAAAAAAATTTTCTTCTACAATATTTCAATTTTTTAAAATCATGTATAATCATCAGAAAAATCCTAAATACTTTCAATCATTCGCTCATTTTTCATTTTATTTCATTTTTTTATAATTGTTTTCCATTTACAATAATTTTTCATCTTGTTACATTATTCATCCCAATTACCCTCATTTATATGTTATTTTAATAATGTATAATATAAATATATATAAATATACATATACATATATATCTATATATATATATATGTATACATATACATACATACGTATATATATATATATATATACAAAATATATATATATATATATATATATATAGAAAATGTATAAATACATTTACATATGTATATTACGATTTTCAATTTACTTTTAAAAAATGGAAAATTGAAAAAAAAAAAATTTTCCCGCAATATTTCAATTTTTAAAAATCATGTATAATTATCAGAAAAATCCTAAATATTTTCAATTATTCGCTTATTTTTTATTTTATTCAATTTTTTTATAATTTTTTCCATTCACAACCATTTTTCATTTTGTTACATTATTGACCTCAATTACCCTCATTCATATTTTATTATATTAATGTATAACATGAATATATACAAATATACATATGCATGTATACATATATATACATACATACATACATGTATATATATACTCGCAGCCCATCCCGGCTTCGCACGGGCATATAATAATATTAAGTAATAATGTAAATGTTATTTTTCTAGAAACTCACTGTAAACATTGTGTATTTTCTTTTATTATATTATTATATGCCCGTGCGAAGCCGGGATGGGTTGCTAGTTATGCTGTTAAAATGTAGCTTATATGACACGTTCGTAGATTTACTATAGCAGCGCCATCTATTGATTACTTACTCAACCCAGTCGAAAGGTATCGACATCTGTTAGAAGCATTCGGAGTTGACAGATAATTGTGACTGTCAAATAATGACAGACAAATAATTAGCAATATATCATAATTGCGACTATAATTTGAGATTTAAACTATCCTATCTCTCAAGTTGGATCGAACTGCACATGGCGTGCGTATTTTATTATAATCGGTTAAGTGGTTTAGGAGTCCATTGAGGACAAACATCGTGACACGAGATTTTTATATATTAAGATATATATATATATGTATATATATATATATATATATTTACATACGTATATTATAATTTTCAATTTACTTTTAAAAACTGGGAAATTGAAGAAAAAAAAAATTTCCTTACATAATTTCAATTTTTTAAATTCACGTATAATTATTAGAAAAATCCTGAATATTTTTAATTATTCGCTTATTTTTTATTTTATTTTATTTTATAATGATTTTTCCATTCACAATTATTTTTCATTTTATTACATTATTCACCTCAATTACCTTTATTTATGTCCAATTACATTAATGTATAATATGAATATATATCAATATATATATACATATATGTCCATATATATATATATATACATATATATACATATATATACGTGTATATACATATATATATATATATATATTTATATATATATGTATATCATAATTTTCAGTTTACTTTCAAAAAAAGGGAAATTGAAAAAAAAATATTTTCCACAATGTTTCAATTTTTTAAAATTATGTATAATTATCAGAAAAATTCCTCAATATTTTTCAGTATTCGCTTTTTCTTCATTTTATTTAATTTATTATAATTTTCTCCATTCACAATCATTTTTTATTTTGTTACATTATTCACCTCAATTACCCTCATTTATATTTTATTATATTAATGTATAATATGAGTATATATAAATATACATATACATATATATCTGTATATATATATATGTATACATATACATCCATACTTATATATGTATATATATATATATATATGTATACATACACATACATACTTATGTATATATATATATATATATATATATATTAACATATGTATATTACGATTTTCAATTGACTTTTAAAAAATGGAAAATTGAAAAAAAAAAATTCACCCGCAATATTTCAATTTTTCAAAATCATGTATAATTATCAGAAAAATCCTAAATATTTCTAATTATTCGCTTTTTTTTTATTTCATTTAATTTATTATAATTTTTTCCATTCACAATCAATTTTTATTTTGTTTCATTATTGACCTCAATTCCCATTATTTATATTTTATTATATTAATGTATGATATACATATACATAAATATATACACACATATATATATCTATATATATATAAATATACATATATATATATGTATATATATATACATATGTACATCATCATTTTCAGTTTACTTTTAAAAAGAGGAAAATTGAAAAAAAACATATTTTCCACAATGTTTCAATTTTTTAAAATTATGTATAATATAAATGTATATGAATATACATATACGTATATATCTATATATATATATATGTATACATATACATACATACGTATATATATATATATATATATATATATATATATACATATATATATATATATATATACAAAATGTATATAAATATTTATATATATTTACATATGTATATTACGATTTTGCATTTACTTTTAAAAAATGGGAAATTGAAAAAAAAAATTTTCCCGCAATATTTCAATTTTTCAAAATCATGTATAATTATCAGAAAAATCCTAAATATTTTTAATTATTCGCTTATTTTTTATTTTATTTCATTTTTTTGAAATTTTTCCCATTCACAATCATTTTTTATTTTTTTAAATTATATGACTCGATTACCCTCATTTATATTTTATTGTATTATTGTGTAATATAAATATATATAAATATACATATACCTATATACCTATATATATATATATATATATATATATATAAATATATATATATATATGTATACATATATATACATACATACATACATACATATATATATATATATATACATATATATATATATATATATATATATATATATATATACATATATATATTCATATATATATGTATACATGCATATATATATATATATATATATATATATATATATATTTATATATCTACATATGTATATTATAATTCTCAATTTACTTTAAAAAAATGGGAAATTGAGAAATACAATTTTCCCACATTATTTCAATTTTTCAAATCAATGTATATATATATATACATGAATATATATATGTTTATTATAATTTTCAATTTACTTTTAAAAATAGGGAAATTGATGAAAAAAAATATTCCGACAATATTTCAATTTTCTAAAATTATGTATAATTATCAGAAAAATCCTAAGTATTTTTAATTATTTGCTTATTTTTCATTTTATTTCATTTTTTTATAATTTTCTCTATTCACAATAATTTTTTATTTTGTTACATTATTGACCTCAATTACCCTGATTTACATTTTATCATATAAATGTATAATATAAATATATATAATTATACATATACATATATATATATATATATATGTATGTATACAAAATATATATGTATATATATATATATATATATATTTACACATGTATATTATGATTTTCAATTCACTTTTGAAAATAGGGAAATTAGAAAAAAAAGTTTTTTCCACAATATTTCAATTTTTCAAAATCATGTTTAATTGTAAGAAAAATCCTGAATATTTTCAATTATTCGCTTATTCTTTATTTTATTCCATTTTTTTGAAATTTTTTTCATTCACAATCATTTTTTATTTTGTTACATCATTTACCTCAATCACCCTCATTTATATTTTATTATATTAATGTATGATATAAATATATGTATGTATACGTATACATATATATCCATATATATATATATGTATACATATATACACACATATTTATATATATTTATATATATATATATATTTATATATATATATATCTATATTCACATATGTATATTATAATTTTCAATTCACTTCTGAAAAAGGGAAATTTATAAAAAAAAAATTTTTCTCACATTTTTCGAATTTTTTAAAATCATGTAAAATTATTAGAAAAATCCAGAATATTTTTAATTATTCGCTTATTTTTTATTTTATTTCATTTTTCTATAATTTCTTCCATTCACAATCATTTCTTATTCTGTTACATTATTGACCTCAATTACCCTGATTTATATTTTATCATATTAATGTATGATATAAATATATATAAATATACATATACATATAGATCTATACGTATGTATGTATACATATATATACATACATATATATATATATATACATATATATATATATATATATATATATATATATATATATATTTATATTCATATATATATATATAAATATATTTGAATATATAAATGTATATTATAATTTTCAATTTACTTTTAAAAATAGGGAAATTGATAAAAAAAAATTTTTTTGACAATATTTGAATTTTTCAAAATCATGTATAATTATCAGAAGAATCCTAAATATTTTCAATTATTCGCTTATTTTTTATTTTATCTCATTTTTTTATAATTTTTTTCCATTCACAATCATTTTTTATCTTGTTACATTATTCACCCCAATTACCCTCATTTATATGTTATTATAATAATGTATAATATAAATATATATAAATATACATATACATATATATCTATATATATATATGTATACATATACATACATACGTATATATATATATATATATATATATATACAAAATATATATATATATATATATATATACAAAATGTATAAATATATTTACATATGTATATTACGATTCTCAATTTACTTCCAAAAAATGGGAAATTGAAAAAAAAAAAATTTTTCCGCAATATTTCAATTTTTTTAAATCACGTATAATTATCAGAAAAATCCTAAATATTTTCAATTATTCGCTTATTTTTTATTTCATTTAATTTTTTCATAATTTTTTCTATTCACAATCATTTTTTATTTTGTTACATTATTTACCTCAATTACCCTCATCTATATTTTATTATAATAATGTATAATATAAATATATATAAATATACATATACATATATATCTATATATATATATGTATACATATACATACATACGTATATATATATATATATATATATATATACAAAATATATATATATATATATATATATACAAAATGTATAAATATATTTACATATGTATATTACGATTCTCAATTCACTTTCAAAAAATGGGAAATTGAAAAAAAAAAAAATTTTCCCGCAATATTTCAATTTTTAAAAATCATGTATAATTGTCAGAAAAATCCTAAATATTTTTAATTATTCGCTTATTTTTTATTTTATTCAATTTTTTTATAATTTTTTCCATTCACAATCATTCTTCATTTTGTTACATTATTGACCTCAATTACCCTCATTCATATTTTATTATATCAATGTATAACATAAATATATATAAATATACATATACATGTATACATATATATACATACATACATACATGTATATATATATATATATATATATATATATATATATATATATATACTAGCAGCCCATCCCGGCTTCGCACGGGCATATAATAATATTAAGTAATAATATAAATGTTATTTTTCTAGAAACTCACTGTAAACATTGTGTATTTTCTTTTATTATATTATTATATGCCCGTGCGAAGCCGGGATGGGTTGCTAGTTATGCTGTTGAAATGTAGCTTATATGACACGTTCGTAGATTTACCATAGCAGCGCCATCTGTTGATTACTTACTCAACCCAGTCGAAAGGTATCGACATCTGTTAGAATCATTCGGAGTTGACAGATAATTGTGACTGTCAAATAATGACAGACAAATAATTAGCAATATATCATAATTGCGACTATAATTTGAGATATAAACTATCCTATCTCTCAAGTTGGATCGAACTGCACATGGCGTGCGTATATTATTATAATCGGTTAAGTGGTTTAGGAGTCCATTGAGGACAAACATCGTGACACGAGATTTTTATATATTAAGATATATATATATATGTATATATATATATATATATATTTACATACGTATATTATAATTTTCAACTTACTTTTAATGGGAAATTGAAGAAAATAAAAATTTTCTTACATAATTTCAATTTTTTAAATTTACGTATAATTATTAGGAAAATCCTGAATATTTTTAATTATTCGCTTATTTTTTATTTTATTTTATTTTATCATGATTTTTCCATTCACAATTATTTTTCATTTTATTACATTATTTACCTCAATTACCTTTATTTATATCCAATTACATTAATGTATAATATAAATATATATCAATATATATATACATATATGTCCATATATATATATATATATATACATATATATACATATATATATATATATATGTATATATATATGTATATTATAATTTTCAGTTTACTTTCAAAAAAAGGGAAATTGAAAAAAAAAAATATTTTCCACAATGTTTCAATTTTTTAAAATTATGTATAATTATCAGAAAAATTCCTCAATATTTTTCATTATTCGCTTTTTTTTTATTATATTCAATTTAGTATAATTTTTTTCATTCACAATCATTTTTTATTTTGTTACATTATTTACCTCAATTACCCTCATTTATATTTTATTATATTAATGTATAATATAAATATACACAAATATATATATACATATATATATATACATATATATATATATATGATTATATATATGTATATCATAATTTTCAATTTACTTTTAAAAATAGGGAAATTGATAAAAAATAATTTTTTCGACAATATTTCAATTTTTCAAAATCATGTATAATTATCAGAAGAAACCTAAATATTCTTACTTATTTGCTCATTTTTTATTTTCTTTAATTTTTTTATCATTTTTTTCCATTCACAATCATTTTTTATTTTGTTACATTATTCACCTCAATTACCCTCATTTATATTTTATTATATTAATGTATAATATAAGTATATATAAATATACATATACATATATATCTGTATATATATATATGTATACATATACATCCATACTTATGTATGTATATATATATATATATATGTATACATACACATACATACTTATGTATATATATATATATATATATATATATATATATATATATATTTACATATGTATATTACGATTTTCAATTGACTTTTAAAAAATGGAAAATTGAAAAAAAAAAATTCACCCGCAATATTTCAATTTTTCAAAATCATGTATAATTATCAGAAAAATCCTAAATATTTCTAATTATTCGCTTATTTTCTATTTTATTTTATTTTTTTATAATTTTTTCCATTCACAATCATTTTTCATTTTGTTACATTATTTACCTCAATTACCCTCATTTATATCTTATCATATTATTGTATGATATACATATACATAAATATATATATACATATATATCCATATATATATACATATATATATTTACATATGTATATCATAATTTTCAATTTACTTTTAAAAAGAGGGAAATAGAGGAAAAAAATATTTTCCACATTGTCTCAATTTTTTAAAATTATGTATAATTATCAGAAAAATTCCTCAATATTTTTCAGTATTCGCTTTTTCTTCATTTTATTTAATTTATTATAATTTTCTCCATTCACAATCATTTTTTATTTTGTTACATTATTTACCTCAATTACCCTCATCTATATTTTATTATAATAATGTATAATATAAATATACATAAATATATATATACATTGTAACCAAATTTTTTTTTTGAGGGTAATAACGATATAACGATAATTGGTTACCCTACGGCGCAGTCACTAACCTGAATGATTAGGTAGAGAGAGATACTAAGAGAGAAAGATACGATTGTTGGGCGCCAGACGCACATGCGTCACAAATAGATAATTAGACAAAAAGATAAAGGTAAAGGTAACGGTAATAGATAAAGGTCAGGTCAGGTTCTACGACGGTTTTGCACGGTTCGCTCAGAGGGACAAGATAATGGTAGAGGGGCGGAGTCGAATCCAATAGATAAAATAAGAAACAGGTGAAGCAGGAATAATATCAAATATATTAAGCAAGAAGCGATAAGTTTACTGACAAGCAAGTAGCTGAATAGTTTGCGATACAAGTACGATAAATGCGATAATTAACAATAGTTACAGCCAGAGAAAGGTTAAGCGAGAGAGTTAACAATCAACGGAACGTTTTCCGAATAAGCGGGAAATATGCGCAAGCTCGCGATAATAAAAGGTAATGATTAACACGGTTTTATGATAGATACGCAGAACAGAAAAGATATACTGTACTTGAATCAAGCGGTAAGCAAATAAATCATAAAATAAGAGAAGCAATTATAAACACATGCGAAATACAATAATTGTAATAGTTATCACATTACCAGAATAATCAGAAATAGGCAGACAGGGAATTATGAATTACAAGGTAAATTCAAGCGACAGGTCAAATAGAAAATTGGCATAAAATATAGAGAATAAAGATAATACGTAGTCTATAGTTTGCGGTAAGTGCGAGAGAGAGATAGATAATATCGGTACGAAAAAAGGCAATTCAAGATAAGACAAACAATATTTCAAGATAATTAATAGGCAACGTACGGCAAACCCAAATAGACTACGGACAACTACGATCAGCGATATAAGCGAAGAAATTAGTGAAAAAGATGTTATGCGATACGGCACAATACTCCAATGTCAAATGAACGACGAACGGGACCGCGCAGCGATATAAGATCGCTCCCGCGGTACTCTCACTAAGATACGATAATCAACGATAATAGGTAAAGAGACAGATAGAAACTAATCAGAGAAAATATAACAAAATAGCAATGCTCAATAGCTAAGATAAGAATTTATCCTTCAACGGAACGCGCTGCTAGACAGCGATATTAGACATTCAAATATTCTAAAAGAGAAAGATAATAAGATAAACAATAGTCACTACAATGCGTAAGTAATAATCAACCAGTCGCGAAGTTACTTGCAATAAGACAGAGAAAGGGACAAGATAAGAGATAAGAGAAAATAAGATACGAGCCCAGGTGGCTCAAGCAGACCAACTGCAAGGTAAAGAGAAAAGATACGAGCCCAATTGGCTCAAGCAGACCAACTGCAAGGTAAAGAGGGAAAGAGATGAAGGTAAAGGTACGATGTATTGCAAGTAATCTCGTGGCTTCACAAAATAGAAAAGGAACCTCACTTACGTAAAAGAAGATATAACAGGTGCGAGAGAATGCGATAAGGTACAATAGCGGTACGACGAAC
>NC_060265.1:14066904-14104404 GCF_021901455.1 Neodiprion lecontei | reverse complement strand
TTACCCTCATTTATATTTCATTATATTATTAGATAATATAAATATATATAAATATACATATACATATATATCTATACATATATATGTATACATATATATACATACATATATATATATATATATATATATATATATATATATATATTGTGACGTGATATTTCGTACCCCGTCACTTTGTTTAATTATCGCATTCCCCTAGGTGCAGATATCGCTAAATATAACGAAAGCACGTCTGAGGCCAATACTCCAAAAATGAACGACTAATTATCTTTAAGTTGATTTCTCTTTACTAAGCTAATTGTATGCTATTTTCTAATTCTGTAATGCTCTTCGAGAACCATCCGCGAGACCTTCACGTCAAGATACCAGGACACTGCCTGACAGGGGTCACGTACCAGCTCAACATCGACCACCACCGACTACAGACGAACGAATACCGCTGAAACCACTTCTGATGGATGCCTATCTAGTTGTCGAACAGGGTCGTGCGTGATGCACAAACAGCACCTCCAACTATTTGAGACTTATCGGCCAGGAGCCGAACCACGAACGAATGCTTCTACCGCTCGGATGCATCGTCAGGCGGCGTACAGGGCTGTGCGTCAAAAACACAACAAAGCCTCCCGTCGACGATACTTATCAGCCTGGAGCTGAACCGACCCTAACATCTACTAAGTCGTTGACTATCCAATAGATGACGGTTTTCTCTTCACGAACCGTCTTATCGAAGGACTGCGGCGTGGAATAGGCTAATGATATGCTGACTCCGTGGATCTGGTGGATCTAGTGTGGGGATCCGGGTTGAGGGCCATCACCACCAGATCGTTCCGGCATGAGGGCTTCGATGAGCGAGGGCCGGGATGCAGCGCCGACGAAATAGCTACAACGGGGAGTACCAGTAAAGCAAGGAGTGAGTTACAGTCTGTCGCAAGTCCAGGAGACCGGTGACGTAACATTGCCGCACGCCTCAATATCGCAATACCTGAGCAGTACGACCCCACCCCCTTCTCACCAACGATACCGCATAGCGGCAGGAAAACATCTCTAACCACCTTCCGACGTCCTGATACCTCGATACCTGTCGTCGAGGGAAAAGAACATCAAGCGGCGAGGGATTATCGCCGGCTATCCGTGGACCAGGCCACGAGACCAGCTGGTCCAATTAAGATACCGCAAATTTTGGGAAGAATCACGTGACACCAGCTCGATGAAAATCAGGATCATCGCTCATCTCATTACTCTACGTTCAGTTCCTGAATTGCAAAGACGTGCTTTTGTCATATCTAGTATCATTACCGCTATCACTGTGATTAGTTTCTCGCTATCGTATCGCATTCTCTCGCACCTGTTATATCTTCTTTTACGTATGTGAGGTTCCTTTTCTATTTTGTGAAGCCACGAGATTACTTGCAATACATCGTACCTTTACCTTTATCTCTTTCCCTCTTTACCTTGCAGTTGGTCTGCTCGAGCCAATTGGGCTCGTATCTTTTCTCTTTACCTTGCAGTTGGTCTGCTTGAGCCACCTGGGCTCGTATCTTATTTTCTCTTATCTCTTATCTTGTCCCTTTCTCTGTCTTATTGCAAGTAACTTCGCGACTGGTTGATTATTACTTACGCATTGTAGTGACTATTGTTTATCTTATTATCTTTCTCTTTTAGAATATTTGAATGTCTAATATCGCTGTCTAGCAGCGCGTTCCGTTGAAGGATAAATTCTTATCTTAGCTATTGAGCATTGCTATTTTGATATATTTTCTCTGATTAGTTTCTATCTGTCTCTTCACCTATTATCGTTGATTATCGTATCTTAGTGAGAGTACCGCGGGAGCGATCTTATATCGCTGCGCGGTCCCGTTCGTCGTTCATTTGACATTGGAGTATTGTGCCGTATCGCATAACATCTTTTTCACTAATTTCTTCGCTTATATCGCTGATCGTAGTTGTCCGTAGTCTATTTGGTTTGCCGTACGTTGCCTATTAATTATCTTGAATATTGTTTGTCTTATCTTGAATTGCCTTTTATCGTACCGAATATTATCTATCTCTCTTTCGCACTTACCGCAAACTATAGACTACGTATTATCTTTATTCTCTATATTTTATGCTAATTTTCTATTTGACCTGTCGCTTGAATTTACCTTGTAATTTATAATTCCCTGTCTGCCTATTTCTGATTATTCTGGTAATGTGATAACTATTACAATTATTGTATTTCGCATGTGTTTATAATTGCTTCCCTTATTTTATGATTTATTTGCTTACCGCTTGATTTAAGTACAGTATATCTTTTCTGTTCTGCGTATCTATCATAAAACCGTGTTAATCATTACCTTTTAGTATCGCGAGCTTGCGCATATTTCCCGCTTATTCGGAAAACGTTCCGTTAATTGTTAACTCTCTCGCTTAACCTTTCCCTGGCTGTAACTATTGTTAATTATCGCATTTATCGTACTTGTATCGCAAACTCTTCAGCTACTTGCTTGTCAGTAAACTTATCGCTTCTTGCTTCATATATTTGATATTATTCCTGCTTCACCTGTTTCTTATTTTATCTATTGGATTCGACTCCGCCCCTCTACCATTATCTTGTCCCTCTGAGCGAACCGTGCAAAACCGTCGTAGAACCTGACCTTACCTTTATCTATTACCTTTACCTCTACCTTTATCTTTTTGTCTAATTATCTATTTTTGACGCATGTGCGTCTGGCGCCCAACAATCGTATCTTTTTCTCTTAGTATCTCCCTCTATCTAATCATTCAGGTTAGTGACTGCGCCGTAGGGTAACCAATTATCGTTATTTCGTTATTACCCTCAAAAATTTTTGGTTACAATATATATGTATATATATATACAAAATATATATATATATATATATATTGACATATGTATATTATAATTTTCAATTTACTTTCAAAAAATGGGAAATTGAAAAAAAAAATTTTTTCTCACATTATTTCAATTTTTGAGAATTATGTCAAATTATTAGAAAAATCCCGAATATTTTGAATTATTCGCTTATTTTTTATTATATTTTATTTTTTCATAATTTTTTCCATTGACAATTATTTTTTATTTTGTAACATTATTGACCTCAATTACCCTGATTTATATTTTACTATATAAATGTATAATATGGATATATATAATTATACATATACACATATATATCTATATATATATGTATACATATATATACATACATATATATATATATATATATATATATATATATATATATATATATATATATATATATACATATACATATATATATATATATATATATATATATATATATATATATATATATATATTTATATATATATAGACATATATATATACCGGGACAATCTCTTGAAACTATACATATAACGCGCATGCGCCAAATAATTTAATCTCATTGGTCGGTGAAATCGCGCCGCGGTGATGTTTTCATCTGCTGAGCAAGGCGCCAACGTACACTAAATGAAACAAAAGCTGTAATTCTCTCGCGCGTAAAGCCGTGGATTGAGGTTATGCTGCTGTTTATTTTTACGTAGCGTGAATTGTCTAAGAAGAATAGTATCGTTCAGCAATACCGTGGTTGATTTCGGAAGATATTCAACCGACGCAATAAAGAATTTAACGGAAAAGCAAATATCAAATGATACAGAAATTGGGTGTTATTTATTGAAAGAAGAAATCTAATATTCAACGTGAAATGTCGTTAACAAGTCGGAATCTGGACAAACAGAGGTAGGTAAGTAAAAACAATGTTTATTGTGAACAGATTCTTTGTTTACATAAAATTAAAAATAAATGAATGGTTGAGACCCAGTAGAAGGTATTTCCAGAGTAGATTCGTTACGGTGCAGTGCTCCAGAAGACAGTAATCAGTGCCGATGAACATGAAACAAATAAAAGAGATGAGTAACAAGGAATAAAGAAATTATTCATCTTAAACACGAAGCTTAGGAGGACAAAGAGTAGCAATTAACAGAAAACGTACCCGACGCAATACTCACAAAAAACCTCGCCGACATCATTGATTAGTTGACAAAGTTTTTGCAGCTCCATTGTACAACAATCAATGTTCCGTTAACAAAGAGGGTTCACCAGATATCCAAGAATAAAAAGAGAAAAAGAACAACAGTTAATATTACAGTGTAAATCATGCTATTGATGAAAAATTGGGAAACAAACAATAACTTACAAGACAATTGTCCGATAACACTGGAAGACCAATCTCCACTCTTCTGATCACCCCTCGTCTGGCCATTGGTGGCCTTTCAAAAAGTGCTGCCGTTTCTTTTGCCTTCAAAAATACCGAAAGATCCTGTTTGATAATAATAGCTTCTAATATTTTCAGGTACGAAATAATTCATTGTCAAAGCGGGACTAAATTTGTCAGGCACGGAAGCATGTAAGTAAATTTCCAATTACGTGATCTTTGACAATGACAATATTTTAACATGGATTCAATGATAAAATTGGTTTTTTTTTCAGCAGGCTCGAAGTTTAAACTTTAATTAACACGAGGAAAATTATGCCTTACCTGATGGTCAAAACGTTGAAATGGCAAGGATCCTGGTTTCTCGAGCGGTGCAATCATTAGAACCATCAAACCTGGTTGTTTCGTCAGACATCAGGTGCCAGAGTGAATTTTATCAGGCCATCGCCACCTTCTTAACATCACTTGAGGCAAAATTGAAGAGCGGGATATACTACAGATCATAATGGCTGACTATCCCATCATTTTACTTTGATCGAGCCAATAGCGACAAGTTTGTTACTTAACCGTTGCTGCCAATTCATTCTACCGAGGAATCATTCTGTGCACCGTTGTAATTCAAGCATTATTATTGACCAGCATTGTTTTTCAAACTTTATACCATTTGATTTGGTATCTTATTTCGAAGCTTACTTTTACTCTCTTTGGCATTGAATTCAGATAAATAGATTTTCAAGTCCTCAATTAGATTGTAGGGTTGAATTTTGCTAGGCAAACTGAATCAATCTAAATCTAGAACTGTTACATAAGTTCAGTTGAAAATGTCTTTAAATTTAATCTTAGTTGACGGTGTCATCTGGCTAGCTAGTTGCACGATCAATTGAAACCAAATTCAATTTTACACTCTTTGTCGGGTCCTACGCTAAGACTGAAAGCTTGTGAATCTCCATGTACCGCAATTATTTCTGCATTTCATGTTAGCATTATCTGGAGCAAAAAAAATCCCATTTTGAGATTGAAAATGGAATCTGAAACACAGAGATATTCAATAGCACGAATTGAAGACCAAGAATTTTATAATGGTTTCTGCAACAAAGGGACTCTTTCCAAATATCCTTGTTAGAAGGTGATGTTCGGAGGACTATAAACAAGATATTGTATCGGATTACATTATTTGGAAAAAAATCTCCATAAACTTCGTTAAAAATTAGATATTCATTTATTTTGATGGAACAAGGGACACAATCTTTACATTACTTTAAAATTGACATTACTCTAAAACATGATTGTCCTTGAAGCTAATTGTAACATTAAGGCGCATTTTGAGAAACTTGATTTTCAACTTGTGTCACAGGATGTGATTTACGTTCCTGAGTTCTACGCTTTCGATTAGATTTTCTTTGTTGCGAACCGCACTTACATGAAATACAGAAATTATTTTAATAAATCTAATATTACTTGAATTTTCAATTTGAGTATTAGGTTCCCTTCATTTATTTGATCGAACATCATTGAAAATTTGCGAAATAAATTCTGATAATCATTCGGAAATTTTAAATAGTAGTAGCAATAATTTGTTAATCGGAAAAAATACATTGACTATCGACTATTCGTAAATTTTGTTGAACTATTTTCAAGAAAAAAAAGATTCTCAGTTCCGTTACAGATAGTGAAATATTTAAATTTCTTGAACGCTCGGTTTAATGTCTCATTTTCGAAAGTGATAAAATTCAATATTACCGCCTGAAATCACAAAAGAGTGAGAAAGTTGCTTAGTTGCTTGAAAGTGGCGATGATCTTTGTACGTCTGACAAATTGAATTGGCAGATAACAGTGAATATCAGAGATGTAATTATTTTAGTCGTATCACCTGTTGATAGATAAAAATTCCACTGTTATTTCTAATGTACGAAATAATAAAAATGATTAAATAAAGTGTTCGCACCTACCTGCTGCGTTTCTTCCAAGCACCCAACATTTAAACAGATTTCTCATTTTAGTCGAATAAAGCCTATTTTCAAAGAGCATTATCATCAACTTTCCGAGTAATTACCTCGACTGTTTGAGATTATAACCTCAAAAATTCGTATGAACTACAACGCCGCCAGAAACAGAGTTTGACAGCTGAAACTCGGAGTGGCCAACCTGCCCGAGCAGCCGATAAAACTCGCGCATGCGCATTATATGTATAGTTTCAAGAGATTGTCCCGGTATGTATGTATACAAAATATATATATATATATATATATTTACATATGTATATTATGATTTTCAATTTACTTCTGAAAAACGGAAATTTATAAAAAAAAAATTTTTCTCTCATTATTTCAATTTTTTAAAATTATGTATGATTATTAGAGAAATCCTGAATATTTTCAATTATTCGCTTATTTTTTATTTTATTTCATTTTTTTCAAATTTTTTACATTCACAATTATTTTTTATTTAGTTACAATATTTACCTCAATTACCCTTATTTATATTTTAGTATATTCATGTATAATATTAATATACATAAATATATATATACATTTATATCCATATATATATATATATGTATACATACATATATATATATATATATATATATATATATATATATATATATATATATAAATTTACATATGTATATTATAATTTTCAATCTACTTTTAAAAATCGGGAAATTAAAAAAAAAAATTTTTCCACATTATTTCAATTCTTTAAAATTATGTATGATTATTGGGAAAATCCTGAATATTTTCAATTATTCGCTTATTTTTCGTTTCATTTTATTTTTTCATAATTTTTTCCAATCACAATCATTTTTTATTCTGTTACATTATTTACCTCAATTACCCTCATTTATATTTTATTATATTCATGTATAATATTAATATACATAAATATATATATACATTTCTATCTATATATATATATATATGTATACATACATATACATACATACATATATGTATATATATATATATATATATATATATATATATATATATATATATATATATATATATATACATATATATATATTTACATATGTATATTATAATTTCCAATTCACTTTTCAAAAATGGGAAATTGGAAGAAAAAAAAATTTTCTTACATTATTTCAATTTTTCAAAATAATGTATATATATAGATATGAATATATATATGTATATTATAATTTTCAATTTACTTTTAAAATTAGGGAAATTGATAAAAAAAAAATTTTTCGACAATATTTCAATTTTTTGAAATCATGTATGATTATCAGAAAAATCCTGAATATTTTTAATTATTCGCTTTTTTTTTATTTTATTTCATTTTTTCATAATTTTTTCCATTTACAATCATTTTTCATTTTGTTACATTATTGACCTCAATTACCCTCATTTATATTTTATCATATCAATGTATGATATACATATACATGAATATATATACACATATATATCTATATATATATATATATATATATATATATATATTTATATATATATTTACATATGTATATCATAATTTTCAGTCTACTTTCAAAAAGAGGGAAATTGAAAGAAAAAATATTTTCCACAATGTTTCAATTTTTTATAATTATGTATAATTATCAGAAAAATTCCTCAATATTTTTCATTATTCGCTTTTTTTTTTATTTCATTTAATTTATTATAATTTTTTCCATTCACAATCATTTTTTATTTTGTTAGATTATTGACCTCAATTACCCTCATTTATATTTTATTATATTATTGTGTGATATACATATACATAAATACATATATACATATATATCTATATATCTTAATATATATAAATCTCGTGTCACGATGTTTGTCCTCAATGGACTCCTAAACCACTTAACCGATCATAATAAAATACGCACACCATCTGCAGTTCGATCCAACTTGAGAGATAGAATAGTTTAAATCTCAAATTATAGTCGCAATTATAATATATTGCTAATTATTTGTCTGTTATTATTTGACAGTCACAATTATCTGTCAACTCCGAATGATTCTAACAGATGTCGATACCTTTCGACTGGGTTGAGTAAGTAATCAATAGATGGCGCTGCTATGGTAAATCTACGAAAGTGTCATATAAGCTACATTTTAACAGCATAACTAGCAACCCATCCCGGCTTCGTACGGGCATATAATAATATAATAAAAGAAAATACACAATGTTTACAGTAAGTTTCTAGAAAAATAACATTTATATCATTACTTAATATTATTATATGCCCGTGCGAAGCCGGGATGGGCTGCTAGTATATATATATATATATTTACATATGTATATCATAATTTTCAATTTACTTTCAGAAAATGGGAAACTGAAAAAAAAAAATTTTTTCCCACATTATTTCAATTTTTCAAAATTATGTATAATTATTAGAAAAATTCTAAATATTTTTCATTATTCGCTTATTTTTTTTTTTTTTATTTTTTTTAAATTTTTTCCATTCACAATCATTTTTTATTTTGTTCTATCATTTACCTCAATTACCCTCATTTATATTTTATTATATTAATGTATGATATACATATACATAAATATATATATACATATATATCTATATACATACATATATATATATATATATTTACATATGTACATCATAATTTTCAGTTTACTTTTAAAAAGAGGGAAATTGAAAAAAAAAATATTTTCCACAATGTTCCAATTTTTTAAAATTATGTATAATTATCAGAAAAATTCCTCAATATTTTTCATTATTCGCTTTTTATTTATTTTATTTAATTTATTATAATTTTTTCCATTCACAATCATTTTTTATTTTGTTACATTATTTGCCTCAATTACCCTCTTTTATATTTTATTATATTAATGTATAATCCAAATATACATAAATATATATATACATACATATATATATACATATATACGTATATGAATATATATATGTATATCATAATTTTCAATTGACTTTCAAAAATGGGGAAATTGATAAAAAAAATTTTTTCGACAATATTCTAATTTTTTGAAATCATGTATAATTATCAGAAAAATCCTAAATATTTTTCATTATTCGCTTTTTTTCTATTTCATTTGATTTATTATAATTTTTTCCATTCACAATCATTTTTTATTTTGTTACATTATTGACCTCAATTACTCTCATTTATATTTTATTATGTTAATGTATAATATGAATATATTTAAATATACATATACATATATATCTATATATATATATGTATACATATATATACATACATATATAAACATATGTATATATATATATATATATATATATATACGAAACGTATATATATATCTATACATATATTTACATATGTATATTATAATTTTCAATTTACTTTTAAAAAATGGGAAATTGAAAAAAAAAAAATTTTTCTCACATTATTCCAATTTTTCAAAATTATGTAAAATTATTAGAAAAATCCTAAATATTTTCAATTATTTGCTTATTTTTATTTTATTTCATTTTTTCATGATTTTTTCCATTCGCAATCATTTTTTATTTTGTTACATTATTGACCTCAATTACCCTCATTCATATTTTATTATATTAATGTATAACATAAATATATATAAATATACATATACATGTAAACATATATATACATTCATACATATATGTATTTACATATATATATATATATATATATATATATATATATATATATATATATATATATATGTAAATACATATATATATATATATATATATATGTATGTATATATATATATATATATATATATATATTTACATAAGTATATTATAATTTTCAATTTACATTCAAAAACTGGAAAATTGAAAAAAAAAAAAATTTTCTCACATAATTTCAATTCTTCAAACTTATGTATAATTATTAGAAAAATCCTGAATATTTTTAATCATTCGCTTATTTTTTATTTTATTTTATTATATCATGATTTTTCCATCCACAATTATTTTCCATTTTATTACATTATTTACCTCAATTACCTTCATTTATATTCAATTACATTAATGTATATTATAAATATATATTTATATATATATACATATATGTCCATATATATATATATATATATATATATATATACATACATATATATACATATGCATATATATATATATATATATATGTATATTATAATTTTCAGTTTACTTTCAAAAAGAGGGAAATTGAAAAAAAAATATTTTCCACAATGTTTCATTTTTTCAAAATTATGTATAATTATCAGAAAAATTCCTCAAAATTTTTCATTATTCGCTTTTTTTTTATTTTATTCAATTTATTATAATTTTTCCCATTCACAATCATTTTTTATTTTGTTACATTATTTACCTCAATTACCCTCATTTATATTTTATTATATTAATGTATAATATAAATATACATAAATATATATATACATATATATATACAAAGATATATATATGATTATATATATGTATATCATAATTTTCATTTTACTTTTAAAAATAGGGAAATTGATAAAAAAAAATTTTTTCGTTAATATTCCAATTTTTTAAAATCATGTATAATCATCAGAAAAATCCTAAATATTTTTAATTATTCGCTTTTTTTTTTTTTTCCAATTTTTTTAAATTTTTTCCATTCACAATAATTTTTTATTCTGTTACATCATTGACCTCAATTACCCTGATTTATATTTTATTATATAAATGTATAATATAAATATATATAATTATACATATACATATATATCTATACATACATACACATATATATATGTATATATATTCACATATGTATATTATAATTTTCAATTTACTTCTAAAAATAGGGAAATTGATGAAAAAAAATTTTTTCGACAATATTTCAATTTTTCAAAATCATGTATAATTATCAGAAAAATCCTAAATATTTTCAATTATTCGCTTATTTTTCATTTTATTTCATTTTTTTATAATTTTTTCCATTCACAATCATTTTTTATTTTGTTACATTATTGACCTCAATTACCCTGCTTTATATTTTATTATATAAACGTCTAATATAAATATATATAAATATACATAGACATATATATCTATATATATATATATGTATATATATATCTATATACAAAATATATATATATACATATATATTTACATATGTATATTATAATTTTCAATTTACTTCTAAAAATAGGGAAATTAAAAAAAAAATTTTTTCCACAATATTTCAATTTTTTGAAATCATGTATAATTATCAGAAAAATCCTGAATATTTTTAATTATTCGCTTATTTTTTATTATATTTCATTTTTTCAAAATTTTTTCCATCCACAATCATTTTTTATTTTGTTACATTATTTACCTCAATTACCCTCATTTATATTTCATTATATTATTGAATAATATAAATATATATAAATATACATATACATATATATTGTTACAAAGGGTGAAATCACCCGTTTTGTTCCCTTTTAAATGATCTAGTAGTCATCATAGATAAAAGACGTTTATAAACCTCTTATGTCTTTATAAAGAATAAGGTTGCTGCGTCAACCGACATTATTGTAAAAACAGTCAGTCTCTAGACTTTAAAAAAAGAGCTTGTGTCCAAATACATCTATTTTCTTTCCAATATTCCTTGTTCGTGAGACCTCTTTGGCTCGGCGTTCGCTTAAATCGCACAGAGAACCCTTTGATTCTCTTAGATCTTTCGTAATTTCCCCCCGTTGTAACATTGGTGTCAGAAGCGGGATCTCTTCTGTGCCATTTGAGTGGATTTTGAGTGTAAGGAAGTATACAAAACAATAATGCAACGAACTCCTACGTCGAGAGCATCACGCGCGGAGCGACGAGCTGCCGGACGCGTTTCATCGTGCCAGCGTTCTCCTGAACCAGCGTTTCCTTCCATTTCTCGTCGTTCGGAAGCTGAGGTTCAGCCCCAGCCCCAATTAGCTCTCTTGGCAGAGCTCATTCAGGGAAACCAAGATTTGCTGATGCGTCAGATTCAGCAGCCAGAACAACATCAACAACAGCAACAACAACATCAACAACAGCAACAACAACATCAACAACTGCTACAACAGCAGCAACAAGAACAGCAGAATCTTCTGCACGAACTCCTCTCGCAACAGCGTCAACAACAAGAAATCGTGTCTCAGGCGCTGATCGGGATCCTGCAAGGTTTGCAGAAGCTTCAGGAGCGGCCGCAGGAATTCCCGATACGCCCAGTTCCATCCCCAGGTAGAAGGACTTCTCTTCCTTCAGTCCCGGTCCCGGCAAGGAGGACCTCTATTCATTCAATTCCGGATCAATCAAGGTCTGACGCTATTTATGGGGGAGGCGAAATTCCCCCTGTTGCTAAAAATTTTCCACCTGTTCATGTCTCGCGACAAGCTCAGGTTAGCTCTTTTCCGCGATGCCACGATGTTCCGTCACGTGATATTTCGGAAGTAGTCGAGCCTCCTGTCGCGTCGTCTCATCCTAGCGTAGATATTCACTCAGAGTTCTTGGCCTTTTTAAAATCACGCGGAACTGTCAATGTTCTCCCTCCGCAGACTCAGAGCTCGTTCGGACTCAATCAGGTCTCTGTACCTTCCGCGAGTATTGTAGAGTTGCCCTCGAAACAATCGAATTTGAAGCCGGGTTCGTATGACGGTTCGTCTGCTTGGAGTCTATACGAACGTCAGTTTAACATGATTAGTAAGGTTAATGGTTGGAATCCGTCCCAGAAAGCAGCTAATTTGACAGCGTCTTTGTCTGGTCCGGCTTTGGTAGTTCTTGGTTTGCTTTCAGATTCGGATTCTGAAAATTTCGATAGCATTTGTGCGGCTCTTAAACTCCGGTTTGGCGAAGAACATCTTTCCAAACTTTATTTTACTCAGTTTGAAAATAGACGTCAAGGGCCCAAGGAAGATTTAGCCTCTCTCGGAAATGACATCGAACGTCTCGATCGACATTCCCTTACTGATTGTGCAGAAAAAGCTAGAGATCAGATAGCTCGGGCGAAATTCATTAATGCAATTCGGAATCCGGAGCTTCGGTATCATCTGAGGCTCGCAGCTCCAACTTCTCTACATAAAGCAATTATTAAAGGCTTAGAATTAGAAGCCATAAACGAGGCGGATTTAGGTTCGCGTCAACTTCATCGCTTGAGCCAAGCTGAACCTTCAGAAAATTCTTCGTCCCGTCCTTCAGTCAATCAGCCTAGCTCAGATTCTCTTCCAGGAAGGAAAAATAGTGGTTTCTCTCGTTACAATAGATCAAACTCCAATCGGCCTGTCTCAGAGTGCCAGTTTTGCGGCGTAAGAGGTCATATCGCGAAGAACTGTTTTAAACTCGACCGTCAGTTGAAGACTGCGGAAGATTCGTGGCGCAAAAATGCCTCCAAGAGGGCTCCCTCTAATTCGGTTTGGGCAGCACAACCTTCTGTTCCTCAGAATTCGGGAAACTAGCTACCGATGTTTCGAAAGGGCGAATATCATCGGTTTCTTCCAAGTTCCTTAGCCCTATTGCTTCACAGTTCGTGGTTAGAGGCCTGCGTCGTACAGGCCTATATGCTAAAGGTTCTGTTAACGGCCTAAGTTGTTTGTGGGTGATAGATACTGGAGCCGAAATTTCCGTTGTTCGTCCTGATATGATTTCGTCTCTTGCTTCAATTATTCCTTCTATGTCTATTCGCACTGCTACCGGAGCAACTACCCCTGTCGTAGGTAAGATGGTCGTGCAGGTAACAGTAACAGATTGTGTTCAATCCCCACATGAAGTTCTAGTAGCTGATATAGAAGATGAAGGCATTTTAGGCGTAGATTTTCTTTCCGCTCACAACTGCGTCATTTCTACCGGGGATTCGACTCTCTGTTCTGGTTTCCGAAAAATCAACCTCGAAACGTTTTGAAAGATTGGGAAGAGTGGATTCCCTTATTTCTTTTATCGTTTCGCTCTGCAATTCATGATACTACCGGTTTTTCTCCAGCTATGATGTTGTCAGGTCGGGATCTTCGACTTCCGTCGATTCGAGAAATTTTGATACATCGATTTCTTTGGCTTGAAGAGTGTTTCGGTTCTGCGCTTGTATGAAGTAGTGAACGTTTGGTCGATCCTCTCTTATTTTTCTAACCCATATGTCAGTTTTTGTGAGTACTTTTCAGGTACTTGACACAGCCTTTTCCCATCCAATCTTTCCCCGATTCCTGAAGATGACTGGTGGAATTATTTTGAAGAAGGACACAGAAATGATTCAGATAAGATCGTTCCTTTTCTTTTGAATACATATTTAAATTATTTTATTCGTGTATTCTCCCAAATTCACTTAGTGAATTTGAATTGTTATACCATCACTCACATTTGTCCTCCAAACTCTAGGGTGTGCTGTTTTTAAAGAAGTCTTGGATTCAGTCACCCATTCCTTTTTCCTGTTTCCTGTGCCGGTTCTCAGAGGGAATCAGCCTTTTCGTTGTCTAGGACTCAGAGTTTTCCCAGTATGGTTTCCCGCCTCGTCGTACTCATCTGTGTTTGATTCACCGGACTATTTTCCCTGAAGAGGAATGAATTTTCTTTTCGACGACGATCCGGATGATTTTGATGTCTTCAAATTCATGAAGAACTCACTAACTCACCCTTAACACTTACCTTTATAAAACAAGGCACACAAATTTTGAATTCAATTGAACGCTCAACTATCTGCTCTAGGTTTTCTGTGGTTTACCTTGAGACTGTGGGCAAATGCCAGATAGTAAAAAGGGAGTCTTTTAATTTTTAGAGCCACAGCTCCAACTCACCTTCGAGCACTGACTGCTAGATCACATTTTTTTTGTAATTGTTTATCTTTTCCGAGTCGGGTCGACTCTTTTCCTCGAGGGGGAGTAATGTTACAAAGGGTGAAATCACCCGTTTTGTTCCCTTTTAAATGATCCAGTAGTCATCATAGATAAAAGACGTTTATAAACCTCTTATGTCTTTAAAAAGAATAAGGTTGCTGCGTCAACCGACATTATTGTAAAAACAGTCAGTCTCTAGACTTTAAAAAGAGAGCTTGTGTCCAAATACATCTATTTTCTTTCCAATATTCCTTGTTCGTGAGACTTCTTTGGCTCGGCGTTCGCTTAAATCGCACAGAGAACTCTTTGATTCTCTTAGATCTTTCGTAATTTCCCCCCGTTGTAACAATATCTATACATATATATGTATACATATATATACATACATATATATATATATATACATATATATATGTATATATATATATATATACAAAATATATATATATATATCTATATTTTGACATATGTATATTATAATTTTCAATTCACTTTTAAAAAATGGGAAATTGAAAAAAAAAAATTTTTCTCACATTATTTCAATTTTTTAGTATTATGTCAAATTATTAGAAAAATCCTGAATATTTTTAATCATTTGCTTATTTTTTATTTTATTTCATTTTTTAAAAATTTTTTCCATTCACAATCATTTTTTATTTTGTTTTATTATTGACCTCAATTACCCTGATTTATATTTTATTATATAAATGTATAATATAAATATATATAATTATACATATACATATATATCTATATATATATATGTATACATATGTAAACAAACACATATGTATATATATATATATATGTATGTATACAAAATATATATATATATATATATATTTACACATGTATATTATGATTTTCAATTCACTTTTGAAAATAGGGATATTAAAAAAAAATCTTTTTCCACAATATTTCAATTTTTCAAAATCATGTTCAATTATAAGAAAAATCCTAAATATTTTCAATTATTCGCTTATTTTTTATTTTATTTCATTTTTTTGAAATTTTTTCCATTCACAATCATTTTTTATTTTGTTACATCATTTACCTCAATTACCCTCATTTATATTTTATTATATTAATGTATGATATAAATATATATATATATACGTATACATATATATCCATATATATATATATGTATACATATATATACACATATTTATATATATTTATATATATATATATATCTATATTTACATATGTATATTATGATTTTCAATTTACTTCTGAAAAAGGGAAATTTATAAAAAAAAAATATTTCTCACATTTTTTCAATTTTTCAAAATCATGTAAAATTATTAGAAAAATCCTGAATATTTTTAATTATTCGCTTATTTTTTATTTTATTTCATTTTTCTATAATTTTTTCCATTCACAATCATTTCTTATTCTGTTACATTATTGACCTCAATTACCCTGATTTAAATTTTATTTTATTAATGTATGATATAAATATATATAAATATACATATATATCTATACGTATATATGTATACATATATATACATACATATATATATATATACATATACATATATATATATATATATATATATATATATATATATATATATATATATATATATATATATATATTTATATTCATATATATATATATGAATATATATATGTATATTATAATTTTCAATGTACGTTGAAAAATAGGGAAATTGATAAAAAAAAAATTTTTTGACAATATTTCAATGTTTCAAAATCATGTACAATTATCAGAAAAATCCTAAATATTTTTAATTATTCGCTTATTTTTTATTTTATCTCATTTTTTTATAATTTTTTCCATTAACAATCATTTTTTATTTTGTTACATTATTGACCTCAATTACCCTGCTTTATATTTTATTATATAAATGTATGATATGAATATATATAAATATACATATACATATATATCTATATATATATATATGTATATATATATATATATATACAAAATATATATATATATATATATATATATATATATATATTGACATATGTATATTATAATTTTCAATTTACTTTCAAAAAATGGGAAATTGGAAAAAAAAATTTTTCTCACATTATTTCAATTTTTTAAAATTATGTGAATTAATTAGAAAAATCCTGAATATTTTTAATTAGTCGCCTATTTTTATTTTGTTTCATTTTTTTATAATTTTTTCCATTCACAATCATTTTTTATTTTGTTACATTATTTACCTCGATTACCCTGATTTATATTTTACTATATAAATGTATAATATGAATATATATAATCATACATATACATATATATCTATATATATATATGCATACATATATATACATATATATATATATATATATATATATATATATATATATATATATATATACACATATATATATATATATATATAGACATATATATATACCGGGACAATCTCTTAAAACTATACATATAACGCGCATGCGCCAAATAATTTAATCTCGTTGGTCGGTGAAATCGCGCCGCGGTGATGTTTTCATCTGCTGAGCAAGGCGCCAACGTACACTAAATGAAACAAAAGCTGTAATTCTCTTGCGCGTAAAGCCGTGGATTGAGGTTATGCTGCTGTTCATTTTTACGTAGCGTGAATTGTCTAAAAAGAATAGTATCGTTCAGCAATACCGTGGTTGATTTCGGAAGATATTCAACCGACGCAATAAAGAATTTAACGGAAAAGCAAATATCAAATGATACAGAAATTGGGTGTTATTTATTGAAAGAAGAAATCTAATATTCAACGTGAAATGTCATTAACAAGTCGGAATCTGGACAAACAGAGGTAGGTAAGTAAAAACAATGTTTATTGTGAACAGATTCTTTGTTTACATAAAATTAAAAATAAATGAATGGTTGAGACCCAGTAGAAGGTATTTCCAGAGTAGATTCGTTACGGTGCAGCGCTCCAGAAGTCAGTAATCAGTGCCGATGAACATGAAACAAATAAAAGAGATGAGTAACAAGGAATAAAGAAATTATTCATCTTAAACACGAAGCTTAGGAGGACAAAGAGTAGCAATTAACAGAAAACGTACCCGACGCAATACTCACAAAAAACCTCGCCGACATCATTGATTAGTTGACAAAGTTTTTGCAGCTCCATTGTACAACAATCAATGTTCCGTTAACAAAGAGGGTTCACCAGATATCCAAGAATAAAAAGAGAAAAAGAACAACAGTTAATATTACAGTGTAAATCATGCTATTGATGAAAAATTGGGAAACAAACAATAACTTACAAGACAATCGTCCGATAACACTGGAAGACCAATCTCCACTCCTCTGATCACCCCTCGTCTGGCCATTGGTGGCCTTTCAAAAAGTGCTGCCGTTTCTTTTGCCTTCAAAAATACCGAAAGATCCTGTTTGATAATAATAGCTTCTAATATTTTCAGGTACGAAATAATTCATTGTCAAAGCGGGACTAAATTTGTCAGGCACGGAAGCATGTAAGTAAATTTCCAATTACGTGATCTTTGACAATGACAATATTTTAACATGGATTCAATGATAAAATTGGTTTTTTTTTCAGCAGGCTCGAAGTTTAAACTTTAATTAACACGAGGAAAATTATGCCTCACCTGATGGTCAAAACGTTTAGGTGGCAAGGATCCTGGTTTCTCGAGCGGTGCAATCATTAGAACCATCGAACCTGGTTGTTTCGTCAGACATCAGGTGCCAGAGTGAATTTTATCAGGCCATCGCCACCTTCTTAACATCACTTAAGGCAAAATTGAAGAGCGGGATATATTACAGATCATAATGGCTGACTATCCCATCATTTTACTTTGATCGAGCCAATAGCGACAAGTTTCTTACTTAACCGTTGCTGCCAATTCATTCTACCGAGAAATCATTCTGTGCACCATTGTAATTCAAGCATTATTATTGACCAGCATTGTTTTTCAAACTTTATACCATTTGATTTGGTATCTTATTTCGAAGCTTACTTTTACTCTCTTTGGCATTGAATTCAGATAAATAGATTTTCAAGTCCTCAATTAGATTGTAGGGTTGAATTTTGCTAGGCAAACTGAATCAATCTAAATCTAGAACTGTTACATAAGTTCAGTTAAAAATGTCTTTAAATTTAATCTTAGTTGACGGTGTCATCTGGCTAGCTAGTTGCACGATCAATTGAAACCAAATTCAATTTTACACTCTTTGTCGGGTCCTACGCTAAGACTGAAAGCTTGTGAATCTCCATGTACCGCAATTATTTCTGCATTTCATGTTAGCATTATCTGGAGCAAAAAAAATCCCATTTTGAGATTGAAAATGGAATCTGAAACACAGAGATATTCAATAGCACGAATTGAAGACCAAGAATTTTATAATGGTTTCTGCAACAAAGGGACTCTTTCCAAATATCCTTGTTAGAAGGTGATGTTCGGAGGACTATAAACAAGATATTGTATCGGATTACATTATTTGGAAAAAAATCTTCATAAACTTCGTTAAAAATTAGATATTCATTTATTTTGATGGAACAAGGGACACAATCTTTACATTACTTTAAAATTGACATTACTCTAAAACATGATTGTCCTTGAAGCTAATTGTAACATTAAGGCGCATTTTGAGAAACTTGATTTTCAACTTGTGTCACAGGATGTGATTTACGTTCCTGAGTTCTACGCTTTCGATTAGATTTTCTTTGTTGCGAACCGCACTTACATGAAATACAGAAATTATTTTAATAAATCTAATATTACTTGAATTTTCAATTTGAGTATTAGGTTCCCTTCATTTATTTGATCGAACATCATTGAAAATTTGCGAAATAAATTCTGATAATCATTCGGAAATTTTAAATAGTAGTAGCAATAATTTGTTAATCGGAAAAAATACATTGACTATCGACTATTCGTAAATTTTGTTGAACTATTTTCAAGAAAAAAAAGATTCTCAGTTCCGTTACAGATAGTGAAATATTTAAATTTCTTGAACGCTCGGTTTAATGTCTCATTTTCGAAAGTGATAAAATTCAATATTACCGCCTGAAATCACAAAAGAGTGAGAAAGTTGCTTAGTTGCTTGAAAGTGGCGATGATCTTTGTACGTCTGACGAATTGAATTGGCAGATAACAGTGAATATCAGAGATGTAATTATTTTAGTCGTATCACCTGTTGATAGATAAAAATTCCACTGTTATTTCTAATGTACGAAATAATAAAAATGATTAAATAAAGTGTTCGCACCTACCTGCTGCGTTTCTTCCAAGCACCCAACATTTGAACAGATTTCTCATTTTAGTCGAATAAAGCCTATTTTCAAAGAGCATTATCATCAACTTTCCGAGTCATTACCTCGACTGTTTGAGATTCTAACCTCAAAAATTCGTATGAACTACAACGCCGCCAGAAACAGAGTTTGACAGCTGAAACTCGGAGTGGCCAACCTGCCCGAGCAGCCGATAAAACTCGCGCATGCGCATTATATGTATAGTTTCAAGAGATTGTCCCGGTATGTATGAATACAAAATATATATATATATATATATATTTACATATGTATATTATGATTTTCAATTTACTTTTGAAAATAGGGAAATTAAAAAAAAATCTTTTTCCACAATATTTCAATTTTTCAAAATCATGTTTAATTATCAGAAATATCCTAAATATTTTTAATTATTCGCTTATTTTTTATTTTATTTCATTTTTTTGAAATTGTTTCCATTCACAATCATTTTTTATTTTGTTACATTATTTACCTCAATTACCCTCATTTATATTTTATTATATTAATGTATGATATAAATATATATAAATATACATATACATATATATCTATATAAATATATATGTATACATATATATATATATATCTATATTTACATATGTGTATTATAATTTTCAATTTACTTCTGAAAAAGGGAAATTTATGAAAAAAAAATTTTTCTCTCATTATTTCAATTTTTTAAAATTATGTAAAATTATGAGAAAAATCCTGAATATTTTTAATTATTCGCTTATTTTTTTTTTATTTCATTTTTTTGAAAATTTTCCGATTCACAATTATTCTTTATTTTGTTACATTATTGACCTTAATTACCCTCATTTATATTTTATTATATTAATGTATGATATAAATATATATAAATATACATATACATATGTATCTTTATATATATATGTATACATATATACATACATATATGTATATACATATATATATATATATGTATACATACACATACATATATATTTACATACGTATATTATAATTTTCAATTAACTTCTAAAAAATGGGAAATATATAAAAAAAAAATTTTTCTTACATTACTTGAATTTTTTAAAATTATGTAAAATTATTAGAAAAATCCTGAATATTTTAAATTATTCGCTTATTTTTTTATTTTATTTCATTTTCTTATAAATTTTCCATTCACAATCATTTTTCATTCTGTTACATTATTTACCTCAATTACCCTCATTTATATTTTATTATATTAATGTATAATATGAATATATATAAATATACATATACATATATATCTATATATATATATATGTATACATATATAAACAAACATACATATATATATATATATATATATTTACATATGTATATTATAGATTTCAATTTACTTTTGAAAAATGGGAAATTAAAAAAATCAAATTTTCCTACATTATTTCAATTTTTCAAATTAATGTATATATACATATGTTTATTATAATTTTCAATTTACTTTTAAAAATGGGGAAATTGATGAGAAAAAATTTTCCGACAATATTTCAATTTTTTGAAATCATGTATAATTATCAGAAAAATCCTAAATATTTTTAATTATACGCTTATTTCTTATTTTATTTCATTTTTTTATAATTTTTTCTATTCACAATAATTTTTTATTTTGTTACATTATTGACCTCAATTACCCTGATTTACATTTTATTATATAAATGTATAATATAAATATACAGGGTGTCCCTAAATTGCCTCCCACGGACTAGCCAGCATGATACCTCGTTAAAATCCAACCGAGAATTTTTTTTCCGGAAGCTCGTCCGACGCGTAGTTTTTGAATTATAAGCGATAGCGCTAGGCCAATCAGAGTGCACCATTTCATCTAGATTTGCCGCCACGGATATTGCTGTTTTGTTCGTCTGGGTGAATTATTATTATTCGTTTACCAATTAAATATCGGCACCTCCCCTCTCTCCCTGTTGTACCCCTTCTCGAGCGCTGACCTCGGTATTGTTGCCGCGGCACACGCTGCCGGCCGCACATCCATGGGCGCACACTTGTGTGTGTAAACAGAAGCGCATCCTCAAGCATAAGGGGTACAGCAGCGAAAGAGGGGAGGTGCCTATATTTAATTCGTAAACAAATAATAATAATTCACCCAGACGAACAAAACAGCAATTTCCGTGGCGGCAAATCTAGATGAAATGGTGCACTCTGATTGGCCTAGCGCTATCGCTTATAATTCAAAAACTATGCGTCGGACGATCTTCCGGAAAAGAAATTCTCGGTTGGATTTTAACGAGGTATTATGCTGGCTAGCCCGTGGGAGGCAATTTAGGGACACCCTGTATATAATTATACATATACATATATATCTATACATACATATACATATATATATATATGTATATATATATTTACATATGTATATTATAATTTTCAATTTACTTTCAAAAAATGGGAAATTGAAAAAAAAAAACTTTTTCCGACAATATTTCAATTTTTTGAAATCATGTATAATTATCAGAAAAATCCTAAATATTTTCAAATATTTGCTTATTTTTTATTTTGTTTCATTTTTTAAAAATTTTTTCCATTCACAATTATTTTTTATTTTGTTTTATTATTGACCTCAATTACCCTGATTTATATTTTATTATATAAATGTATAATATAAATATATATGATTATACATATACATATATATCTATATATATATATATATGTATACATATGTATACAAACACATATGTATATATATATATATATATATATGTATGTATACAAAATATATATATATATATATATATATATATATATATATATATATATATATCTTAATATATATAAATCTCCTGTCACGATGTTTGTCCTCAATGGACTCCTAAACCACTTAACCGATTATAATAAAATACGCACACCATGTGCAGTTCGATCCAACTTGAGAGATAGGATAGTTCAAATCTCAAATTATAGTCGCAATTATAATATATTGCTAATTATTTGTCTGTTATTATTTGACAGTCACAATTATCTGTCAACTCCGAATGATTCTAACAGATGTCGATACCTTTCGACTGGGTTGAGTAAGTAATCAATAGATGGCGCTGCTATGGTAAATCTACGAACGTGTCATATAAGCTACATTTTAACAGCATAATTACCACGTGTTGTTGACGCTATAAAATTAATTAAATTTATTACGGAGTGAACGAAATACCGTACAATTCAATTATTTCCACTTTTTAAAATTTTGGTGTTAGCATAGCCGGCCACGTGTTACTTGGACTAAAGTGTAAATTGCATTCATATTATAATAAAGATAATACAGTGAAATTAATCCTGTTTTTTACTTATTTGTGCTTCATTGATCAAAACTTTATAATTTAACTAGCAGCCCATCCCGGCTTCGCACGGGCATATAATAATATAATAGAAGAAAATACACAATGTTTACAGTGAGTTTCTAGAAAAATAATACATTTATATTATTACATAATATTATTATATCCCCGTGCGAAGCCGGGATGGGCTGCTAGTATATATATATATATATCTATATTTACATATGTGTATTATAATTTTCAATTTACTTCTGAAAAAGGGAAATTTATAAAAAAAAAATTTTTCTCTCATTATTTCAATTTTTTAAAATCATGTAAAATTATTAGAAAAATCCTGAATATTTTTAATTATTCCCTCATTTTTTTTTTATTTCATTTTTTAAAAATTTTCTTCATTCACAATTATTCTTTATTTTGTTACATTATTGACCTTAATGACCCTCATTTATATTTTATTATATTAATGTATGATATAAATATATATAAATATACATATACATATGTATCTTTATATATATATGTATACATATATACATACATATATGTATATACATATATATATATATATGTATACATACACATACATATATATTTACATACGTATATTATAATTTTCAACTTACTTCTAAAAAATGGGAAATATATAAAGAAAAAATTTTTCTTACATTACTTCAATTTTTCAAAATTATGTAAAATTATTAGAAAAATCCTAAATATTTTCAATTATTCGCTTATTTTTTATTTTATTTCATTTTTTTATAAATTTTCCATTCACAATCATTTTTCATTCTGTTACATTATTGACCTCAATTACCCTCATTTATATTTTATTATATTAATGTATAATATGAATATATATAAATATACATATACATATATATCTATATATATATATGTATACATATATAAACAAACATACATATATATATATATATATATATTTACATATGTATATTATAGATTTCAATTTACTTTTGAAAAATGGAAAATTGAAAAAAAAAAATTTTCCCACATTATTTCAATTTTTCAAATCAATGTATATATATATATACATGAATATATAAATGTTTATTATAATTTTCAATTTACTTTCAAAAATAGGGAAATTGATAAAAAAAATTTTTCCGACAATATTTCAATTTTTTGAAATCATGTATAATTATCAGAAAAATCCTAAATATTTTTAATTATTCGCTTATTTTTTATTTTATTTCATTTTTTTATAATTTTTTCTATTCACAATAATTTTTTATTTTGTTACATTATTGACCTCAATTACCCTGTTTTACATTTTATCATATAAATGTATAATATAAATATATATAATTATACATGTACATATATATCTATACATACATATACATATATATATATATATATATATATATATATATATATATATATATATATATTTACATATGTATATTATAATTTTCAATTTACTTTCAAAAAATGGGAAATTGAGAAAAAAAAAAATTTTTCCGACAATATTTCAATTTTTTGAAATCATGTATAATTATCAGAAAAATCTCAAATATTTTTAATTATTTGCTTATTTTTTATTTTATTTCATTTTTTAAAAATTTTTTCCATTCACAATTATTTTTTATTTTGTTTTATTATTGACCTCAATTACCCTGATTTATATTTTATTATATAAATGTATAATATAAATATATATAATTATACATCTACATATATATCTATATATATATGTGTGTATACATATGTATACAAACACATATGTATACATATATATATATATATATATATATGTATGTATACAAAATATATATATATACATATATATATATATATATTTATATATATTTACACATGTATATTATGATTTTCAATTCACTATTGAAAATAGGGAAATTAAAAAAAAATCTTTTTCTACAATGATTCAATTTTTCAAAATCATGTTTAATTATAAGAAAAATCCTAAATATTTTTAATTATTCGCTTGTTTTTTATTGTATTTTATTTTTGTGAAATTTTTTCCATTCACCATCATTTTTTATTTTGTTACATCATATACCTCAATTACCCTCATTTATATTTTATTATATTAATGTATGATATAAATATATATATATACACACGTATACATATATATCCATATTTATATATATGTATACATATATATACACATATTCAAATATATTATATATATATATATATATATATATATATATATATATATATATATATATATATATATCTATATTTACATATGTATATTATAATTTTCAATTTACTTCTGAAAAAGGGAAATTTATAAAAAAAAAATTTTACTCACATTTTTTCAATTTTTTAAAATCATGTAAAATTATTAGAAAAATCCTGAATATTTTTAATTATTCGCTTATTTTTTATTTTATTTCATTTTTCTATAATTTTTTCCATTCACAATCATTTCTCATTCTGTTACATTATTGACCTCAATTACCCTGATTTATATTTGATTATATTAATGTATGATATAAATATATATAAATATACATATACATATATATCTATACGTATATATGTATACATATATATACATACATACATATATATATATATATATATATGTATACATAAACACACATACTCATGTATATATATATATATATATATATATATATATATACATACAAAATGTATATACATATATATATATATTTACATATGTATATGACGATTTTCAATCGACTTTCAAAAAATGGAAAATTGAAAAAAAAAATTTACCCGCAATATTTCAATTTTTCAAAATCATGTATAATTATCAAAGAAATCCTAAATATTTTCAATTATTCGCTCATATTTTATTTTATTTCTTTTTTTTATAATTTTTTCCATTTACAATCATATTTTATTTTGTTACATTATTCACCCCAATTACCCTCACTTATATTTTATTATATCAATGTATAATATAAATATATATAAATATACATATACATATATTTCTATATATGTATATATGTATACATATACATACATACTTATATATATATATATAAATATATATATATATATATATGTATACATAAACACACATACTTATATTTATAAATATATATATATATATATATATATATATATATACACAAAATGTATATACATATATATATATTTACATATGTACATTACGATTTTCAATCGACTTTCAAAAAATGGAAAATTGAAAAAAAAAAATTTACCCGCAATATTTCAATTTTTCAAAATCATGTATAATTATCAAAGAAATCCTAAATATTTTTAATTATTCGCTTATTTTCTTTTTTATTTCATTTTTTCATAATTTTTTCTATTCACAATAATTTTTTTATTTTGTTACATTATTGACCTCAATTACCCTGATTTATATTTTATTATATGAATGTATAATATAAATATATGTAATTATACATATACACATATATCTATACATACATACACACACACACACACATATATATATATATATATATATATATACATATATATATATATATTTACATATGTATATTATAATTTTCAATTTACTTTTAAAAATAGGGAAATTGATAAAAGAAAATTTTTCCGACAATATTTCAATTTTTCAAAATCATGTATAATTATCAGAAAAATTCTGAATATTTTCAATTATTCGCTCATTTTTTATTTTATTTCATTTTTTTATAATTTTTTCCATTCACAATCATTTTTTATTTGGTTACATTATTGACCTCAATTACCCTGATTTATATTTTATTATATAAATGTATAATATAAATATATATAAACATACAGAAACATATATATCTATATATATATTCCTATGTATATACATATATATACAAAATATATATATATATATATACATATTTTGTATATATATATGTATATTATAATTTTCAATTTACTTTTAAAAATAGGGAAATTGAAAAAAAAATTTTTTCCACAATATTTCAATTTTTTGAAATCATGTATAATTATCAGAAAAATCCTAAATATTTTCAATTATTCGCTTATTTTTTATTTTATTTCATTGTTTTAAAATTTTTCGCATTTACAATCATTTTTTATTTTGTTACATTATTTGACTCGATTACCCTCATTCATATTTTATTATATTATTGTGTAATATGAATATATATGAATATACATATACATATATACCTATATATATATGTCGGAGAATGGCCAGATATCACTCGTGAACTTTGTGTCTTGCGTGTGGGACGCATGTTGAACCACCTTTTATTCTTTTACAAGATAAAAACGGAACTTAACTTATTGAACAAAGCTTTTTAAAAATTCAACGTTTATAACAAGATCCAAATTGCTCGATGTTTATTCTGTTATTGATCTTTGCCGTAGTTTCTCTGGAGACCGAATAGAAGAAAGCGGTGATAATCCTCCTCGTTATTCATTTCATTATCCTTGACACGGCTAATCCTGACAATCACACGTCCTCGTGTGCTGTAATACAAAAATTAGAAGATATTTAGACCGTTCGGCCAACCTGATCATATTACCATTCCAAAAATCACGATGTGCTTTAACAAATCCATAAGTTATAACAAATTCCGTACTAAATAACAAGTCCGGTGACAAACTGTTGACAACACCCCATTTCATAGAAATCATCTTCTTTCCACAAGAGCAAGAACTACAATCTTCTCAAAAGACTTGCATTCCTCTCATGTAATTTCCACACACATTGCCAATTATCAATTGGGCTTCACATATGTGACCGTATGACAACGTCAAGCCGTCCATACATCAACATTTCCACACACAGTCGCCTCATGCGACAGCACCACACCATTAGCCGTTACATTGCGCCATCTCCGCTCACCGAAATGAGTAAGGTTTTTTTTTTTGACTTGCAACTAATAAGCGTAATGAATGTGTGCACTAGGATCAAGCTCAAACCAAAGGGAATGACAATCATTTCCTACTCCAATATTCTGATGAATTTCTTATAACAGGTGCGCCAACAAGGATGTCACAGGTTATTAATCCAAAAATAACACATTTAAATTTGTAATTTAATACCTTGAATACTCAATGACTCTTCAGAAGATTTATCAAAATCAATATCCAATTCTGAAGGTACAGAACAGTCAGGCATTGCTCGAAGACGGTCATGAGCGTATTTGTACGTTCGATTACAATTTAAAGATTTTAAAATGTACCGATCTCCGTCTAACACTTCAATAACACGAAATGGCCCTTTAAATTTTGAATTCAATTTTGTTTGATTTCTTTCGTGATTTTCAATTAAAACATAATCCCCAACAGAAAATTTTAAAAATTTTGCCTTTCGGGCATCAAATCGCGATTTTTCAATTTGCGAGTTAATCTCAATCATATTGGCTGCTCGCTCTCTGATTTCCGATAAGTCAATTTCTTTTTCACAATCAGTAATCGGTAACAGATTCAACGGTCTAGCTACGCGACCAATCATCAATTCCAGAGGAGTAGCTTTAGTCACACTACTGACGGAACAATTCAGTGCCAGTTGAATATCTCCAAGAGAATCCTGCCAAGATCTATTATTATCAACCTCAACAGAAGTGAGCATATTTTTAAGTGTACTCATAACACGTTCGACTTGACCATTGCCTCGACTAGTACCAGTAGCAATCAAATGAAGATTAATGCAATGGGAAGCACAAAAATCACGAAAATTTTTGTTTGCAAAACATCTCCCCTGATCAGCAATCACACGAACCGGTGCTCCAAATAATGTGACGATTGATTTTAAAGCTTTTATAGCACTTACAGCATCAATAGAAAAAGTATGGTAAAGAAAAACAAACTTAGTAAAGGCATCAATAAACACAAAAACATATTCTTTAATATTACTTTTGCCACTAAGCTTTCCAGTAACATCAATATGAAGAGTATGCCAAGGAATACTCTTTGGGATTGGATGTAATTCAGCTTGAATTTTACCAGAAGTAGATTTGGAAATTCGGCAAGTAATGCAATTTTCAACAAATTTTCGGACATATTTGGACATATTAGAAAACCAATAATGTTGGTAAGCCTTCTCTAAAGTTTTATGCCATCCCAAATGAATAATCGATTCATGAACATGATTTATTATAGACCACTGAAAAGCTTTAGGGATTATTGGTAAAATACGAGTGTCATTATTTCGCTGTATTTTTCTGAACAAAATTCCAGATTTAAGTTCGTATGTATTAGAAACATTTGAATCAAGCTCATCGTTTTCTAATTTAGAAATAAGATCACGAATTTCGGCATCCTTCTGCTGCTCCGCTTGTAACCAACCGTGAGAAATTTTTGAAAAATTTATACGTTTTTGCTCAACAGTTTCAACATTCAGTTTGTCATTCTCAGGTAAAGGATTTCGAGAAAAGAAATCTGCATGTGATAGATTTTTTCCTTCTCGATAAACAATATCAAAGTCGAATGACTGTAAAAATGCCCACCATCTATAAACTCTTGGGGATAAGTCAAGTTTTGCACGAGATGCCTTGAGAGAATTACAATCTGTAACTACTGTAAATTTTCTACCATGTAAATAATGCCGAAAATGCCTAATAGCATTCACAACAGCAAGTGTTTCCAATTCATACGAATGATATCGCGACTCTATTTCTGTAGTTCTTTTGCTAAAATAAGCTACAACATGGGCCTTTCCACCAACTTTTTGGATGAAAATTGCACCGTAACCAACTGAGCTAGCATCTGTATGTAATTCTATAGTAAAATTTGGATCAAAAATCATTAAAAGAGGAGAACTCGTCAGGTGAGAAACAATTTTTGTTCGAATTTCCTCAAATTCAGGTTTCCAATCAATCCTACCCTTTCCATTAGTAAGTTTATACAAAGGACAAACAAGTTTCGAAAACCCTTTTATAAATTGCCGAAAATACGAGGCAAGTCCAATAAATTGTCTAAGTTGAGTAACAGTTTGAGGAGGCGGGAGTGCAGTCAACGCGATAACCTTGCGAGGATTTGGTCGAATTTCTCCTGCCGAAACTTGATAACCAAGAAATTCTATTTTCGTTTTCAAAAATGAACATTTCTTTAGATTGACTGAAAATCCAGCTTTAGTCAAAGCCCCTAAAACAACTTCTAATTTTCGAATACCCTCAATAATTGTTTCTGATGGGATGAGAATATCATCCATATAACAAATAATAGACGTATTCACTAGATCTCCCAAAGCTTTGTTAATTGCTCGCTGAAAAACAGAAGGTGCATTTTTCAAACCAAAAGGCATTGCTAAATATTCGTACTGCCCGTCAGGAGTAACAAAAGCAGTCCGTTCAATAGAATCTGGGTGAATAGGAATTTGGTGAAAACCGCTAGCCATATCAAGAGATGTAAAATAATGAGCACCTCCTAGTCTATCTATCTGATCAGCAATAAGCGGTAACGGATATCTATCAGCCACCGTATTATTGTTAAGCTCCCGATAATCAACACACATTCGATCAGAACCATCTTTTTTTTAACTAAAATAATGGGACTAGCAAAAGGAGAACAACTGGGTCTGATGACATTCTCCTCTTGTAATTCCTTGATTTTATCTCGCACTATTTGACGTTCAACAGTCGAAAGACGATAAGGTCGTCTTTGCACGGTTCGGTTAGGATCTAGCAAACGAATTTCAAGTTGTCCGGTCGTTACTCTAGATTTAGGTGTTCCTATGACGAAAGTTGAACGAAATTTGTTTAAAACATCAACCAAGAGACGTTTGTCAAGTTCAGAAACGTCTGTTTTTATTTCGTCAAAATTAAATGAATGATAGTCTACTTCACAAACATTAACCCTCGGAATTCTTTTTAGAACTAAACTGTCAACTGTCATTTCTATTGAATAACCAAGAGATAATATTTCTCTTCCAACAAGAATTTCAGTACTAAGAAAATCATCATGAATCACATGAAATAAAATTTCCAGGCAATGATCATTTATAGTCACTTGTGCCAAGATTTGAGTGACACTTTGAATACTGGAAGGACCGATACCGGAAAGAATGACTACAAAGTTCTGACGTTTTCCTGAAAATTTTTTAGCAATGCTTTCTTTAATCAGAGAGCATTCAGCACCGGAATCAAAACAAAATGAAAACTTCTCACCGGAATGTAGTAACTCGCCAAAAGTCGGTTGAATAGAACACGAATTAACACGACGCTCCATTTGACCTTGAGCAAGGGTATTTTGTCCAGATCCAGAAGACTTCTTGCAGCTTGTAGAAACATGTCCAACTTCTCCACATTTGAAGCACGTCACAGAAGATTTCACAGCGGTGGAGGGTATTTTCTTTGAAAGATTTCCAAAGTTGTCCGGGATGGTGCTCAATGAACGACTTCGACACTCCGATATTTTGTGTCCAAATTTTCCACAGTGAAAGCATTTTAATGAAGATACATAAGTTCTCAATCGTTTGGAATCGAACGATGAGCCCTCTCTGGCTTGAGAAAAAGGAAAAGCTCTTTTTCGGTAATCAACTGCCATAAGTTCTTGTTGTAACTTCGTTCGAGAACTTATTTCCGTAGTAAGAGCCAAACGTTTTAAACGTGGATCCAACTGAGCCACATGAGAAAGAACAATCGAAACAGCAATTTCTTCGGAATTCATCAGTTGTAGTCGTGGAACAAGAACACTTAAAACTCGACTTGAATATGCAGCGATATTTTCATCTCCATTTGGCTGTCCAGAATATAACGAAAGTAACGTCGCCGCGGGAGTTTCAATAATTTCATATCGCGCGAGAAAAATGTTTTTAAATTGTTCCCAAGTCATTCCGTTAAAGCTGATTTGAGGAAACCAAGATGCAGCTGATCCTTTCATAGCTTTACTCAACGCATTTACTAACTTGCTCCCTTGAAGTTCCTGTTCTTGCATACACAAGCTAGCTGTCGAGCACCAAGCTTGTGCATTGATATTTTGCTCATCCGGATTGAATAACGGAAAAGTAACTTCATGATGAGAATCAGCAGTTGGACTTTGCATTTTTCGAATTAACTCCATCATATTTTTATTTTGATTCTCAAACAAAATTTGCCAACGATCTTCCGAAGTATCAGAATTGCGTTGAGGAGTCTCGGACGGTAATTCTGAAATGGATGGTTCCGCGTCCCTTCGGTATCCCACTTCTGATGTCGGAGAATGGCCAGATATCACTCGTGAACTTTGTGTCTTGCGTGTGGGACGCATGTTGAACCACCTTTTATTCTTTTACAAGATAAAAACGGAACTTAACTTATTGAACAAAGCTTTTTAAAAATTCAACGTTTATAACAAGATCCAAATTGCTCGATGTTTATTCTGTTATTGATCTTTGCCGTAGTTTCTCTGGAGACCGAATAGAAGAAAGCGGTGATAATCCTCCTCGTTATTCATTTCATTATCCTTGACATATATATATATATATATGTATACATATATATACATACATACATATATATATATGAATATACATAAATATATATATTCATGTATATCTATATATATATATATATATATATATATATATACATATATATATATATATATATATATATATATTTACATACGCATATTATGATTTTTAATTTACTTTTAAAAAATGGGAAATTGAAAAAAAAAAAGTTTTCTCACATTATTTCAATTTTCCAAATTTATGTATATATATACATATGAATATATACATGTATATTATAATTTTCAATTTACTTTTAAAAATAGGGAAATCGATAAAAAAAAATTTCTCCGACAATATTTCAATTTTTCAAAATCATGTATAATTATCAGAAAAATCCTGAATATTTTTGATCATTCGCTTATTTTTATTTTATTTTATTTTTTTATAATTTTTTTCATTCACAATCATTTTTTATTCTGTTACATTATTTACCTCAATTACTTTCATTTATATTTTATTATATTCATGTATAATATTATTATACATAAACATATATATACATATATATCTATATATATATATATATATGTATACATACATATACATACATACATATATATATATATATGTGTATATATCTCAATATATATAAATCTCGTGTCACGATGTTTGTCCTCAATGGACTCCTAAGCCACTTAACCGATTGTGATAAAATACGCACACCATGTGCAGTTCGATCCAACTTGAGAGATAGGATAGTATAAATCTCAAATTATAGTCGCAATTATAATATATTGCTAATTATTTGTCTGTTATTATTTGACAGTCACAATCATCTGTCAATTCCGAATGATTCTAACAGATGTCGATACCTTTCGACTGGGTTGAGTAAGTAATCAATAGATGGCGCTGCTATGGTAAATCTACGAACGTGTCATATAAGCTACATTTAAACAGCATAACTGGCAACACATCCCGGCTTCGCACGGGCATATAATAATATAATAAAAGAAAATACACAATGTTTACAGTGAGTTTCTAGAAAAATAACATTTATATTATTACTTGATATTATTATATGCCCGTGCGGAGCCGGGATGGGTTGCTAGTATATATATATATATTTACATGTGTATATTATAATTTTCAATTTACTTCTGAAAAATGGGAAATTAAAAGAAAAAAAAATTTTCTCACATTATTTCAATTTTTCAAAATAATGTATATATATATATATGAATATATATACGCATATTATAATTTTCAATTTACTTTTAAAAATAGGGTAATTGATAAAAAAAAATTTTTCCGACAATATTTCAATTTTTTGAAATCATGTATAATTATCAGAAAAATCTTGAATATTTTTAATTATTCGCTTATTTTTCATTATATTTCATTTTTTTGAAATTTTTTCCGTTCACAATCATTTTTTATTTTGTTACATTATTCACCTCAATTACCCTCATTTATATTTTATTATAATAATGTGTAATATAAATATACATAAATATATATATACATATATGTATATACATATATATATGTATGATTATATATATGTATATTACGATTTTCAATTGACTTTTAAAAAATGGGAAATTGAAAAAAAAAAATTTACCCGCAATATTTCAATTTTTCAAAATCATGTATAATTATCAGAAAAATCCTAAATATTTTCATTTATTAGCTTATTTTCTATTTTATTTCATTTTTTTATAATTTTTTCCATTAACAATCTTGAAGAAAAATCTTGAATATTTTTAATTATTCGCTTATTTTTCATTATATTTCATTTTTTTGAAATTTTTTCCGTTCACAATCATTTCTTATTTTGTTACATTATTTACCTCAATTACCCTCATTTATATTTTATTATATTATTGTATGATATACATATACATAAATATATACATACATATATATATATATATATATATATATATATATATATATATATATATATTTACATATGTATATCATAATTTTCAATTTACTTTTTAAAAATGGGAAATTGAAAAAAAAAAAATTTTTCCTACATTATTTCAATTTTTCCAAATTATGTATAATTATTAGAAATATCCTAAATATTTTTAATTATTCGCTTATTTTTTTTTTTTTTTTATTTTTTTAAATTTTTTCCATTCTCAATCATTTTTTATTTTGTTACATTATTTACCTCAATTACCCTCATTTATATTTTATTATATTAATGTATGATATCCAGATACACAAATATATACATACATATATATCTATATGTATATATATTTATATATATATTTATGTATACATGTATACATATTATGTATACATATTTATGTATACATATATATACATACATATATATACATACATATACATATATATACAGGGTGTCCCCAAATTGCCTCCCACGGACTAGCCAGCATGATACCTCGTTAAAATCCAACCGAGAATTTCTTTTCCGGAAGCTCGTCTGACGCATAGTTTTTGAATTATAAGCGACAGCGCTAGGCCAATCAGAGTGCACCATTTCATCTAGATTTGCCGCCACGGAAATTGCTGTTTTGTTCGTCTAGGTGAATTATTATTATTTGTTTACGATTTAAATATCGGCACCTCCCCTCTCTCGCTGCTGTACCCCTTTTCGGGCACTGACCTCGGTATTGTTGCCGCGGCACACGCTGCCGGCCGCACATCCATGGGCGCACACTTGTGTGTGTAAACAGAAGCGCATCCTCAAGAATAAGGGATACAGCAGCGAGAGAGGGGAGGTGCCGACATTTAATTCGTAAACGAATAATAATAATTCACCCAGACGAACAACACAGCAATTTCTGTGGCGGCAAATCTAGATGAAATGGTGCACTCTGATTGGCCTAGCGCTGTCGCTTATAATTCAAAAACTATGCGTCGGACGAGCTTCCGGACAAGAAATTCTCGGTTGGATTTTAACGAGGTATCATGCTGGCTAGTCTGTGGGAGGCAATTTAGGGACACCCTGTATATATAAATATATATATATATATATATATATATGTGTGTATATATATATTTATACATATATATATATATGTATATTATAATTTCCAATTTACTTTTGAAAATAGGTAAATTGATGAAAAAAAATTTTTTCGACAATATTTCAACTTTTTAAAATCATGTATAACTATCAGAAAAATCCTAAATATTTTTAATTGTTCGCTCATTTTTTATTTTATTCCATTTTTTCATAATTTTTTTCCATTCACAATCAATTTTTATTTTGTTACATTATTGACCTCAATTACCCTCATTTATATTTTATTATAATAATGTATAATATAAATATATATAGATATACATATACATATTTATCTATATATATATATACATATGTATATATATATATATATATACACAAAATATGTATATATATATATATATATATATATATATATATTTACATATGTACATTATAATTTTTAAATCATTTTTAAAAGATGGGAAATTGAAAAAAAAAAAATTTTTCTTACATTATTTCATTTTTTCAAAATCATGTATAATTATTAGAAAAATCCTGAATGTTTTTAATTATTTGCCTATTTTTCATTTCATCTCATTTCTTCATAATTTTTTCCATTCACAATCATTTTTTATTTTGTTACATTATTTACCCCAGTTACCCTCATTTATATTTTATTATGTTAATGTATAATATAAATATATTCAAATATATATATACATGTATATCTATATATATATATATATATATATATATATTTATATATATATATGTATATATATATATGAATATATATATATATATATATATTTACATATGTATATTATAATTTTTAATTTACTTTTGAAAAATGGAAAATTGGAAAAAAAAAAAATATTCCTTACATTATTTCAATTTTTCAAAATTATGCATAATTATTAGAATAATTCTGAATATTTTTAATCATTGGCTTATTTTTTTTTTATTTTGTTACATTATTGACCTCAATTACCCTAATTTATATTTCATTATATGAATGTATAATATAAATATATGTAATTATACATATACACATATATCTATACATACATACACACACATATGTATATATATATATATATATATATATATATATATATTTACATATGTATATTATAATTTTCAATTTACTTTTAAAAACAGGGAAATTAAAGAAAAAATTTTTTCCACAATATTTTAATTTTTTGAAATCATGTATAATTATCAGAAAAATCCTAAATATTTTTAATTATTCGCTTATTTTCCATTTTATTCCATTTTTTTATAATTTCTTTCCATTCACAATCATTTTTTATTTTGTTACATTATTTACCTCAATTACCCTCATCTATATTTTATTATATTAATGTATAATATAAATATACATAAATATATATATACATATATATATACATATATATGTATATGAATATATATATGTATATCATAATTTTCAATTTACTTTCAAAAATAGGGAAATTGATGAAAAAAAATTTTTTCGACAATATTTCAATTTTTTAAAATCATGCATAATCATCAGAAAAATCCTAAATATTTTTAATTGTTCGCTCATTTTTTATTTTATTCCATTTTTTTATAATTTTTTTCCATTCACAATCATTTTTCATTTTGTTACATTATTGACCTCTATTACCCTCATTCATATTCT